>NC_137816.1:5567597-5625097 GCF_963921795.1 Nannobrachium achirus | reverse complement strand
GAGCTTGTTAGTGCGGTTGGAAAAAGGTTGTGTGTGTGTGACTCCTGGTGGAGGAGAACTGGATGAAAAGTTGTGACTATGGAAGATCAAGTGCCGTGTTGACTTTAGGGAGCCGCTCCATTTTCCTGATGTGCCCGTCTTAGAATGGCAGGTTGGTGGTGGGGGAAATCCAGGGCTGGATTAAACACCTCAGAGGGCCCCTGGGCACTGAAGCGCCAAGGGGCCCCCGTGTGCGCACAAAATGTTTTGTAGGCATATGTAGGCATGTAGGTCCAATATAACATCTGCAGCAGCAGTTGGCTCAGTGCGGCCCGGCGGAGTTTTAATCAGTTGACTTGACTTTCATGAAATATTGTACATTGTACTTACTGTAAGACACAATCAGCACTTTTCAGCAGCATTCTCACATCATTTGTTTCAGGGGGTGGTGGACATCATTTATTCCATTCTGATTTAAAAAAACAAAAACAAAAACATTTTGTTTTTCTTTCTTTTTGAGGGCCCTTGATGCCCAGGGGCCCCTGGGCAAGTGCCCAAAGTGCCCATATGGTAGATCCGGGCCTGGGGAAATCAGTGCAACCAAATAAGACCTATTGGAATACGAAGGGTGTCTCGCTTAACTGAGTTACGTAAGTTACATTTTGCTGTAACTTGCTGGTAACTGAGTTACATTCATATTTCTGTAACTCGTCAAGTATAACTGGGATACTTTTTGGGTCATTTTTGGCTCAAGTTACAAGTTACAAGAAGTTACAAGTGAAGTTATTTTTAACATTTAAGTTGTGTTAAGATTGACGAGCAAATGTCCTCAACAGATCATAATTTTCTTCTTTTTTTAACTTTATTTTAGGATCACAGATGTTTACTAACGAAAATGTAAATATTTTTGAAATAAAACATAAAATTCAGTTGAGATGCATATTTCTGCTGGCATGTGATTTTTTTTGTAGGATATTATATTTTGTTTCATGTACACCAAATGTACATTCTCAATTTAACACTGAAAAAAAAAGTAACTCAAGTTACTTTTTCTATGTAACTTGAAACTTTATAAGTTACATTTCTCCAGGGGTATAACTTTAACTTGATCAACTTACTGCCATGGTGAGTTACTTGTAACTGTACAAGTTACGCTTTCAAAGTAACTTCCCCAACACTGATAATAGTACTGTATGATAATATACCCTGGTTAGGGGAGAGATAGAGAGATTCATTCATCATTATGGTCGTAAATAGGGTGTATTTTTTTCCTTAAATTTCATCTTAAATTTCAGTAAGTCCAAACATCAGTCAAATTCATCAAGCAGTGTGTATATCCCATTTTGTGCTTATCCACAGGTGTATGACATGATGAATTTGGACGTAAATTTAAGTGCAAAAACAAGGGTAAAAACGAGAGAGCAGCTTCCATAGTACTTACGGCAGGACCATATATGGTAGAGAGAGCATGACTAAGCACTTTCTGCTCTGGGAACCCATTCACACTATAGGCTACTAGAAATGAATCACAACTTAAACTTGGCTATGCTGTTGAACTTAATTGTGTCTTGTCAAAAAAAAAGAAAAAGAATAAAAAAGAGAGAGAAAAAAGAAAAGAATAGGCTGCCTATTTTTCTTCTCTATAGATCGGCACATTTACAAGGCTACGATTAGTCCTCAATCACAAAATAATAAACATGGGATGGAAATTATAATCCTTTTCTACTGAACATTGCCAAAAAGATAATGTTGAAGGAATATACAGTATGAGCTGTGACACGGCTGCTTTCCGATATGGACCAGACCAGGTCGCGAGCTTTATTGATTATTTATCCTATATGTATATACTGAGGGGAAATTCTTTTTTTAAATTAATATTTCAACACTGTCCTGTAAAGCCACATGTATTCTTATCAGACCGAAGGTAAGAGTTATTTTGCTTTTGTGTGTAGCGTTATGTGTTGATGTGATCAATAGGCCAACAGTATAGCCTAGTCTATTATAAATTAAAGCCTAATCAGTGGAGGGTTGCGACGCCCCCCACCTTCTCGCCATCAGAGGAACTTGAACTTGGACTTGCTGCATATAAAAACTTCAACTTGTCTCGTCAAAAAACAAAGGAAAAAAAGGAAAGAAAAACATATCGGCATCACATTGACAACATAGGATATGAATTAAAACTGTTCTGATCCCGCAGATTACAAAATGGATGCTCTAATGTAGACTATAATAGAATAAAGTGGTTTACAAGGTTCAATCCATCACGGAATAATACACAAAAAAATTATGTGGAAATATCCACAAAGTAAAACACTGCTATTCTTCATCAGAGGTAAGAATATAGGCTAGTGGCAAATACAGTAGGCCTAGGTAGTGCAGTGGGTCTCAACCAGTGGTCCAGGGACCACAGTGCTGTGCTGGGGGTTACAAGTGGTCTGGTGGTCTCCTGCTAAATGAAGGAGAGTTGGTAACCAAACAGACCCTTGGGCCTTTATAGATCCTTAACTCTTTAAAATGAAACCAAATGGACGAGTGCGGGCAGTCATCATGCGGTGCATGAGTGGTCCCCCATCGGCGGGTCCATTTGGTTACAAACTCAGTGACAGCTAATCCACGACTATGAATATGTAATTGTTTGACAATTGACATATTCTTTTATTTTTTAAATACATGTGTTGGCACATGTTGGGCAGAATGGACTAATACATATTTTATTTGAAGTTTGGCACAATTTAAAATTGATTTTGCATGAAGAAAAAAGCATTCTAAATATGCACCGTGGGCTGATGGCTTATTTCCAGACCGAAAAAAGCATCCTAAATATAAGCAAAGATTTACACCATGGTCGGAGGTGGTGTATTTTCCATCGTATTTCCAGCACAAATCCAAGACCAAAATACAATGATGAATTTGACCCCCAACTTGAGAATCATCCTAAATGCCAGTAAGAACAAAATATGATCGTATTTTTGGTCTTAAGTGCTTGATGAATCGGGCCCAATGAGTGTGGTTGTTGGTGCTGTTTACCCTGCAGTCAACATAGTGGTGTGGTTACTGGTTATGATATGCACGGTGGCGTCAATGTTGTTTTTGACAGCAACATTTGATTTAGTTTTAGTCATAGTCTTTTGAATAAAATGTCATTTAGTTTTGGTCATAATTTAGTCACCTGAAAAGTTTTTGTTTTTGTCTAATTTTTGTCGACTAAATATCATAAGATTTTAGGCGACTAAATCTACACTTGAACTAAAATGTATTTTGGCAGGCCTTGATGGCATTGTAATGACTGATTTTACACTTGGTTGTGTGCTGAAAATAGCAGATCTACAAGCTCACAACGCGCCGCTCTGCGACGCGTTGTGAGCTTGTCGATCGGCTATTTTCAGCACGCAACACCTGAGAGCAACCAAACATAAAATGACTCTCTTCTCCACTAGTCCCTCCCTAATGTTTTAGTCTAGTTTTTATTTTGTTGACAAAATTGTCAATATATTTAGTCTTAGTTTTAGTCATCACATCTTAGTTTTTATTTCGTTTTTATTTAGTTATTGTCAGTGAAAAAAAACGCAGTCGACAAACATTTTTCGCCATAGTTTTAATCGAAGAAAATCAACAATAGGTGGCGCAGTCGGTAGTGCTGTTACCACAGCCCTAGAAGGTCCTGGGTTCTATTCCCGCTGGGGAAGTGTGTTCTCTCCTCCACGTCATCAGTGCCCATACGCAGAAGTGACTTATTAAAGTCATTGGAATGCCTTCTGAGGGCAGCATTCATACCCTAGGTGGGGTTGGCAAAACGGCCAATCTGTGTGGAGTTTGCATGTTCTCCCCGTGTCCCCCAGGGTAGGTACTCTCACAAAAAACCTGCTGTAATCCAGGTCTCTATAATGCCTCCCGCTGTCCAGCCGGGACGCCTGATGGAGGGGAAAGGAACTGGTTGGATAGAATAAAGTGTTCCTTCGCGCTATGTCCAACCGGTGAAACTCCTCCGTCAGGCGGAAAGAAGCGGCTTGGACTCCTCATGCATAGAAGGAAGCATGAGGTCAGTCTGTTGCTCTCCCCAGGTTGGCAGAGGGAGAGTAGCACCCAGGATTACATTAGACAATTGGCACTGGGTCAAATGTAAAATGTATAAAACCCTTTTGAAAATAGCAGATCTACAAGATTTGCTATAAATGGCCGAAATGTACGGTATATAGGGCTTAAGTGGTTAATGTATGCTTTGTAATAATAATCAAAATATACAAAGTAACTTGGAACTAAAGTTTTCAAATAATGTAATATGAGGGTAACGGTAACCTGACTGCGCCAGATAGTTGCAGCAGTGCGTAACGCTCTGCCTTACATCTGGGACCTCTCGGGCAGACTCGATGTAAGGGGCGGGCCATTTTTTGAAATTCTTTAGCAGGTGATTGGATGTGGCCGTCTCTCTATCACAGTCTGGGAGTGCCAACTCCAACCACTCATATTGGCCTGTCTGCATCCACGTGGTCTGCAATCAGACTCTATTGGCTCAGAGCCGCTCAGAGCCCGCCCGTAGCTGCCGCTGATTGGTCCGGCCCGGGGCTTTACGAGCGTTATCAACTCCCACCGAGAGATCTCAGATGGTAAAGTAGGGCGGTAGCCTACGCACTACTGCCACCATCTGACGCAAGTCAGGTTAATATGAGGGAGTAAAAGTTAAATATTTGCCTGAGATGCAGTGGAGTAGAAGTGAAGGTACTGAAAATTGGAAATACTCGAGTAAAGTAAAAAAAAACTCAAAAATGTACTTAAGTAAAGTAATACTAAACCTTTTGTAAATTTACTTAGTTACTTTACACCACTGCTCAGCCATTGTGGTTGGGAAGATTTCCCAAATCAGTTTGTTCGATGTAAGGTGTAGCCCTACTTAATAAATAATTATATCTTCAACATTTTGTACTTGGAGAGTTTAAGGATGGCTTTATTCCATTGCCAATTTATTTAGTTTAATATGGCATACAGCTGAGGCTGAGAATTCAAAAATATGATGGCCATATTATAGTACTGCTGACAATTGCAGCTGGTGTGCATGTTTAATTGCTGCTACTATGTCACGCCATATGGTGTCATTGTTTTGGTTGTAATTAGCTGTAATGAGGGTGTAATGAGTTACACAGGACATGGTGAGAGGAATGACATAGCACTTAACACTCTCAGTAAAGGGCACAATAAAATAGGCTTTTTAAAATGACATCATCTTGATTGTTTCAGGGTAACCGCAAGAGTGGGGGCACCTGAGAACTCTGGGCACCATTTAAAAAATCAAACCTCGGTTCGAAGTGAAGCGGTGAACCTTTATTCTATGTGTTCTAGAGCTATGAAATTTGTGTTCTAGATCTATACATTCTACTTTCTATGTGCTTTAGTTCTTTATTTTTATGAATTCTGAATGAATGAATGATTTTATCTGGAGGGCCAAATTGTCATGTGAAGCTTGACCAATCCTCAAGTCTGGACGCACGATACACACAAAGCCACTCCTTGGAAGCGGCTTTCACCGCTTCAAAAACAATACATACGGTATATATTTAGTTTATATCTTATTGCGACCGTAGGTTTACTATGAAAACTGGAACTATGAAAACATCTTGTCCGCGTATCTCTGTCTGTGCGTCACGCCTGACACTGTGGTTCTATAGGTTTGTCTGTGGTTCTAAGGGTTCTGACATCAGGCTCTGATGTCACTGTGATGTCAGGGGATCCTGACATCAGAATGGGTTTGCCGCTCTGACACGCTCAGGCTTGATGTCCCTTTTATGCCCATATATGGAGATCGCTGATGTCATCACGAGTCACACTTGCAAATTAATTACGTCCTTGTCCGTTTTATGCCCATATATGGAGATCCCTGTCCTGATGTCATCAATATTAAGCGCATATCTGGGAATGCCCATATAATGGTCATATATGGGCATGTTCTGACATCACATTGTTGACTATCATGCAGGGGTCTCCATATATGGGTAACTGGTCCGATACATCACTGGCCAGATGGCCAAGAATAAACCCTTTTGTAAATCCCGCCCCATTCTGCCCTGTTACTATGATGGGACATTAACCCTGGGCAGATTGTTTTTATAGTGGAAGTGGATGGGATTTTTTTTCCCTTCATAGCCTCATTACAGCTATATAAAGTACCAAAGGAAAAACACCTAGGTGATATTAATAAAAAGGGAAGACAAAGGTACAGTAGTTACATTGCAAAACAGGGGGTTTACCCGAAAATATATGTTTTAATGTGTTTAATCCCAGTGGGACAGAATCCTCTTTGCAGATTATTTTATAGTGGAAGTGGATGGCATTTTTTTTCCCTTCATAGCCTCATTACAGCTATATAAAGTACCACAAAAAACACATCTACGTGATATTAATAAAAAGGGAAGAAAAAGGTACAGTAATTACATAGCAAAACAGTAGTTTTCCCCCGAAAAATAAATGTTTTAATTAGTTTAATCCTCTGGATCAGAGATAGAAAGAGAAGCGCATTGCATCTTGGGTACTAGGAAGAGGACAGAGAGAATGTTTCTCCTCACATAATAGGCTGGCTTTTCGTAATTCTGCCCATTTAAATTATATGTACCCAATCGTGACTCTTAGACCATTGATAAGGTACATGTGAACTAGTTTGTTGAAGCTTATTCGTTATGATGAGCGAGATCGCTTGACGCTTGCCGTCGCTATCACCGTACCGGCCGATCTCCGTGTCGCGCACTGCGGACAGTTTTTGAAAGCCTGAAGCAACATTCTCCACTGCACAAACTCCACCCCCGATAGCAAAAAGTGAATGTTTTTTTCTGGTTGGCCAGTCAGGGAGTCTCAGGGACCAATCAGAAGGCTGACAAACGGTCTATTGGCACGACCTCGGTCGCATGTCGCCCTGAAGCGTCTTACTAGTATTTACATTTATTTTATTAAATACCAAATACATCTAATGATTTAATGCCTAATATTTCTACAATTGCTCATTTTGGCATTAAACAAGAAGTTGAAGAGTAAATATATATGCTGTCCATTTAGGTGCCCACTCAACCTGTATCCTGTTTCAGGAATTTATGGGTTTCATTTGAAGTCCTACACGGCCATGTTGAGGACCAACACAGGTGTTTCAATTGGCCAGTAGCTATGCCCCTCCCAAAAAGCTTTTGTCCAATGCTAGCTTAGAATAATTTCCTGCTTGCCTGACAAAAATATGAACGAAATAAAAAGAAAATAAACAAAAATAAAAATAAAACAATTCACAGGAGGCAGGCAGTGATCACCCCATGTGCACAGTGCACATGCCCCCCCCCCCCCCCCACCACCTCGTACAATTCAGCAGTCAGCAAGCAGTTGGCAAGCTGCCGGTTGATAAGCTAGCATTGGACAAAAGCTTTTAGGGGAGGGGCATAGCTACTGGCTAATTGGTCTAATTGGCATAGAACTAATGTTCTACGCCAATCAGAACACCGGTGTTGGTCCTTAGTCTCTGTGGCGCCACCTGTCAGCAGGGAGTGTTGGACGGGAGGAGTAAGAGAAGGCCCTACGTCCTCCCGGTGGGGGCTCCTCACTGGCAGTTGAGTCAGTAGGATAGAACCAGTGACAACACAGAAATGTGTGTGGGAAGGAATTCATTGTCATGACGACTAAATCGGGGAGAAAATGGGGTAAAGAATGATTGGCTAATCCAAATAAAGAAATAAAATAATGCGAAAAAAAGGCTCCATTTTCCTCCATCCAGACAAATGCAATCCTGGAGCCTTCAAATAAAAATGGGATCTTCAGCATTTTCAAAAGTCTCTTTTTTCGAGGTACAAAAACGCTGTAGTAGTTTGGATGCTAGGCATAAACGTAGCAAATGGAAATGTGTTTAAAAACGTCCAAAATATTTCTAAAAAAAAAACCCCACACAACATTGCCTCATCAAAGTTGAATGTGTCCTTCCTTATATTATCACCACTTTGCCCAAAATACAGCTCAAGTGGAGTTGGGAGCTTTTGACCATAAATGTGGAGATAGATCATTGAAAAAAAAAAAGATTTAGGCAGTTTATTCAGTTGCGCTTTTTAAAAACCCTTCCCAAGCCGCAGGGAGCCCCTTAAAAAACCCTGAACAGAAGTACTGCCGCTCAATCTTCTATTTATTTATAAACATGTTTTAAAAAAGCAATGCACCAAATGATAACAGCACGTATTGGAGCGCTCGGTGCGAGCGAGCGATACGTGTACAAAGGACGATTTTGGGCCGCAGACTTACATTCATGGTGCTGTAGGCTGAGTTCCTCCATTCATTTGCGCGGAGCCAAACGGGGGAGACAGCGATAAATCCACGCACAGCGATCTAAACACATGTAATCCACTCATTGTGAAGCCTTGATTTCGTCTTTCGTCTGATCGAAAAAGACTCAGAGGAACGCTACGCTAACGGATCCTGCATGTATACAGAGAGACACAACGGCTGCTATGCATTCTTCAGGCAGTGAGATGCACATGACGTCATGACGTCGCTGAGACTTTAACCCTTCAGATGGATTCTTAAAGAGACAGAGGACGATCGGCGACTGTTTTTAAAAAAAAATTATCATTAATTTCATTTTTAATGATAGTACGGGAAAAGACGGGCGGCTAATTGAGCCGACCGGACAAGTACGGGCAAGTATGGCCGGCTGTACTTTTCATTGGTTCAATATTTGTAAAATACACACACAGACGTTAAGGGTGTTCAATAATTGAAAAATGTCCTCGACAGCGACGATATACTCTCTTGAGCGACCAATTCCATTACCATTAGTTTGGCAAAGGTCAAGTTTGTCTTCATATATTTCATCCAGTTATTGCATAGGAGCTGTTTCTCTCCTAGTCCAAAGTCAATTTTGTGTGTTGAGATTGTTTTTGAGGCTGGAAATGAGTTATACAAGGGTGTGTTGTCACACTATCCAATTAAAGACATAAAACCAAAAACTCTTTTATCTGGCCAGAAATTCTCAAGATGTAAACAGCCTATAAAATGGAGATGACATCTTTATTCATTTTGTCCTAAGCTTTCTTTCGAAAGGGAGCAACATTTGGTACTCTTTAGTGTGACAGCTTATAATCGTGAGCACTTCAGGGTAAAAATGTGGCAAATGCATGTTTGGATCATCTGCTTTCAATGTGAAGGACTCAATTTGAGTAAGTGTGTGTGTGTGTGTGTGTGTGTGTGTGTGTGTGTGTGTGTGTGTGTGTGTGTGTGTGTGTGTGTGTGTGTGTGTGTGTGTGTGTGTGTGTGTGTGTGTGTGTGTGTGTGTGTGTGTGTGTGTGTGTGTTTTTGTAAATGGTCCCATTTGGGGACTAAAAACATGTTAGCACAGTCACATTCAGGGGACCTCCCTACTTTGTGGGGACAAAATAGTAGGTCCCCACAAGGTTTAGGTTTAGGGTTAGGGTTAGGTTTAGAGTTAGGGTTAGGGTTAGGGGTTAGGTTTAGGGATAGAGGTTAGGGTAAGGCCACAGAAAATTAATGGAAGTCTATGTAATTTCCCCAAATGTCCCCTAAAGGGTACAAATACAAAACGGTGTGTGTGTGTGTGTGTGTGTGTGTGTGTGTGTGTGTGTGTGTGTGTGTGTGTGTGTGTGTGTGTGTGTGTGTGTGTGTGTGTGTGTGTGTGTGTGTGTGTGTGTGTGTGTGTGTGTGTGTGTGTGTGTGTGTGTGTGTGTGTGTGTGTGCGCGCGCGCGTGTGCGCGCGTGCGTGCATTGACTCTTTTTCTGTATGTCTTGTACAACGTTATCCTTAGCCTGAATTGTTATTCGGGATCTAACAATATTGTGATATAGATACAAATATCTGATCTGAGTCAAATTGTGAAAGGAACAATTAATCTCTATACTCTTTTTAAACAGTGTAGTGGTATGGATGTCTAGCTATGAGTTTGCTTGTTCATTGCACATCCTTTTTGTTCTGTTTTCATTTTTTGCATTCAACACCGTCATACTATGGAGTGTAAATTAGGCTTTTCCAGTAAAGTTGTAAACGCAGCAGTACACAGTACAACTGCGGTCTAGTTTAGAACAGTGGTTCTCAACCTTTTCAGGCCGCAACCCCCCAAAAAATAACCATATTTGAACTGGGGACCCCCCCACCCTGAGAAGCACTTTGAATTGGAGGAGTAGAGGCATTACATTTTTTAGTTTGACTCTGTGAAAATAGCAGACCCACCGGTTGAGAACCACTGGTTTAGAATATTTGCCAGTTCTCCTATTGTTGGGGATGTTTCTGATGTGGTGGAGTGGCATCAGGGACGTGCTGGGTATTGGGAAAAGCGGGACAACTCCCGAACGGCCGGTTCATTCCTGGCCGGTCCAGGCCGGCCATTAGAAACCTTGTATCTCCAAGTTTAAAATGTATACATTCTTTTTTGAAAAGTAAAGCCCCGCTTCATCATACAAGGCCGTTGCACAAAAGTAGTGAAAACAGCCGATCTACAAGCACACAACGCCTCGCACCGCGAGGCGTTGTGTGCTTGTAGATCTGCTGTTTTCACTAGTTTAAATCATTTTTAAAATGGTTTTGGGCATACAAGGTTTCCACCCGACAACGGCGAAATATAACTCATGTAATTGGCCCACATGGCTTGTCACTTGTCATGATCTGAAATGGCAAATCTTTGAGTAGCAGCAGCAGCGCTATAGAGAGAGATCTCTCTCTATAGTGCATTGAGGGCCTCACCAACTCTTTTTCCCGGGCTGAATCAGGGGCCCAGCACGTCCCTGAGTGGCATGTCTGGCTGTGGACTCGGGGCGAGGAGTGCTGTTAGCTATATTATTTTTCCTGGCTGGGGAGGAGTAGCGCTTGTTTTTGTTAACTCCAATGTGTTGGCCTGTCAGGCAATTCGGATGTTCCATGCATTTTCATACTGATTGGAGCTTTCCGGCATGAATGGCCTTTCATGTCCTCACGTCAGAGGGAATGGTTGTAGACCCTCTCAGACCTTGCTCCTGGCAAGACCACCAGGAAATAAGTATAGGACAAATTAAATCATTACAGGAACATGGAACACGATTTTAAATATTATTTATATAGTTGAAATGTTTGGCACACTAACCAGTGTGCCAAACATAATTTTACTATGTTGCACAAGGAGTAATTGTATTGTAACATTTTATGAACTCCATCCATCCATTCATCATCTTCAACCGCTTACCCGGAATCGGGTCGCGGGGGTAACAGTTCCAACTGAGACCTCCAGATTTCCTTATCCTGAGCAACTTCCTCCACTCCCTCAGGGAGTATACCGAGGCGTTCCCAAGCCAGTTTGGAGATATAATCCCTCCATCTGGTCTTTGGTCTGCCACGGGGTCTCCTCCCAGTGGGACGCGCATCGAGGACCTTCCTAGGAAGGCGCTCAGGGTTCCCGAACCACATAAGCTGACTCCTTTCCAAGTGTAGGAGCAGCGGTTCTACTCCAAGTCTCTCTCGGGTGACTGAACTTCTCACCCTATCTAAACAGTAAAATCCTCTATGTTAGCTAACTGCCTCCATAGGTCCATTTGGTTGCATTTGTACACTCTCAGAGTTAAATCAACACTGGTCACCATTCACTTAATTAGAGCACTAACATTGAATCACCACCACCCAATATGATATATTCTATAAAGAATACTTCAATCAATCAAAATATATTAAAGTAGAACAATACATGGAAAATTGAGGTACTCTTCTTTAATGTTTCAATATAAAATATCACAATCATAAATCATAAAAAATCAATACCATAATAAGACCTTATGTAGGCAAAATCTGTGAAAAAAAATGGGAATTGTTAACAAAGAATGCCTAACAATAATAATAATGGAGCTGGGAACTTCTTCTTTGGTCCACCCATTCCTGGGACATGTGAGCCTTGTCCAGTGAAGGAGGTCTCCCTACATGACTGACAACTGTGGGAGAGCCCACCTGATTTTAGGCCATGGCTACACGGAGCTGGATATTTCATAGATCCCGGTTTTTCAGATATCCACATAGAAAAATATCTAGGTCCACACGACAAAGATATCTAGGTCTAACAAGCACACACACAGTAAAGTCTTCAGAGATATCCGGGTTCCCTGTCTACACGGATCCAGTGAATCGGATATTTTTCAATCTCTCCACTTATTTATCCGGTTTAAAAAATATCCAGCTTCACGGCCGAAATATCCAGCTTCATGTGGCTGCAAGCTCCAACAGCACAAAAAAATGTCTAGCTTCAGAAATATCCAGCTCTGTGTAGCCATGAGTCATTTAGTCAAAATCACACACCAATAGGTCGGGAGTGGCTTATTGTCAGTATCAGCCAGTAACACATGGGAGTCTGTCCCTGTTACAACGCGCTAGACCCCTGGGAGATATTGCTGAGGTGGAGCGCCACACCTACCATCAGCTCACAGTACTTGCCGCACGACTTGCCGCACCCAAGCCGTGCTACTCAAACACTGAGTTGGCGGTGCCCGGAATCAAACCAATGACCTTGTGGTCCAAAGGCGGGAGCTCTACCGACTGAGCTACCCGGACACAGTCAACCAAAAATCTCCTTGTCAACCTTCGATGATGTCACTGAGCAGCCTGAAGGTACCCAAGGAGCCACCCACCTCAGACTAGTTAGTGTTCTTTCTAGGATTAAACTGTTAAGGCTGTTAATATACATCTGCTGGCAAACTCCTTGTTTTGTGCGGCATAAGAAACTGTAAACATCTTTCACCCGGAATAAGGCACTTGCACAACTGGCATGAGAAGATGATGATGGGTGATCTATTCCTTTAATTCCTGCAAATGTCATTTTAGCCAGCAGAGGGCAGACATGTATCATTGTTGGTTGGCCCTGACTCCTGTGTCTGCTCCTCCTGCAAGGGGGGTGTTCACACAAAAGCCAGATTTATGCACCATCCTATGATGGTGTTTCATGCCCAAAATAGCAGATCTGAGCTTTTAGATCTGCTATTTAAGTGAGCGAGCTCATTTCTCTGACAGTGTTAGTGTTGCTCTCCTTCAAACAGCAGCGTGCTTTGATCTGATTGCTGAAAGACGAGAGGAAGTCATCTACAGGCACCGCTAACAGGCCCTGAATCTGTTTTCTTTTCAGTTTAGATTAAGGATGTCATCATTATTGTGCAACTTGCCCAGCTTTCTTCCCTGACAGACGTTTTGAAAACAGGATTGTGACACTTGGGATAATTTGGAGTGAAGATGCTAACATGTCTTTCGTTTACACTCATGATGCTATTTTCATGAAATTGAAATCGCGATGAACGTAGTATTTTTGGGTGTCAACACAATGAAACTAATGAGAAGTTCTGACACATATCCACTGAAACTATAGCTTATGGAATGTGGAAGTAAGGGGTTGTGGGTAGTAGAAGTGACAGTAGTATTAAAGCAGTTGTAGTAGTTGTAGTAGTAGTAGTAGTAGTAGGCCTATACTATTGTAGTAGTAGTCGTTGTCAGAGAGACAGTAATAGTAAGTAGCAGTAACAATAGTAAAAGTTGTAGTAGCTTACTAGTGGGAGACAACAGTTAGTAGTACTAGAATAGATTATTTCTAGTAGTAGGCTAGGAGAGACAGTAGTAGAGGAAGTAGCGGTACTGCGGTAGAGACAGAAACTGAATGTGATTCCGTAAAGCATGTAAAGCAGTTTTCAATGTATTATTTTTATTAATGGTTTGTGATGTACAATCGTACATGTAAGTACATCCACACAGAATGTGAATATTACACAGAAATGTAAAAGTGGATATGTTTGCTGACTCACCAAATTCATAGTTTGATGTGAAATATATTTTTGCAGACCATTTTTGAATGGTTTCATCATGCTCCCAGTAAGGACCGTTTACAGAAACAGAACTTGAGAATCAGAATCAGAATCAGCTTTATTGTCACATCCCAGGTTTACAGAAGT
This sequence comes from Nannobrachium achirus, assembly GCF_963921795.1. Lineage (NCBI taxonomy): Eukaryota > Metazoa > Chordata > Actinopteri > Myctophiformes > Myctophidae > Nannobrachium > Nannobrachium achirus. The sequence continues at coordinate 5,611,210 of NC_137816.1, read as the reverse complement.
AAAAAAGTGGGTGAAATTCGGTTTTGTGCATCATTCCATCGCATGATTACTTATTTCCACAGAAGAAAGAGAGGGAAGAAGAACTTGGTACTTGAGATGAATGAGACGAGAAGGTGTGAGCATAGCAGCTGTGCATGATATACTTATATACCTGATAATACTTATATGCTTATATACACAATAAGCTTATGGCATAGCAGCAGATTTGTACTGTGCATGCTATACTTATGGATGTTAAAGGAGTAGTTCACCCTCAAAATGACTTTTTTTCTATTGATTACTCATGCCATGGAGAGTAGAGTTCAATAATATTTTTGGGTTTTTGTCACATTCCTAAGACAAAAATTGGATTCAAGTAAATGTACCCCCATTGATTCCGGATGGTGACCCCGAATCGATTTGGGTCCCCATCCGGAACGAATGGGGTAAATTTATTGTTATCACATTTTTTTATCTTAGAATGCAACAAAAAACTAAAAATATTATTGAACTCAAGTCTCCATGGCGTGACTAATCAATAGAAAAAAAGTCATTTTGAGGGTGAACTACTCCTTTAAGGTGCTAAAAAAAACATGCAAAAAAGACAAAGGTCAGTGCATTCTACATGGGATTAAGGCGCAACGTGTCAGTGCGTGTCGACCGCGTAATGCACATAAAGTAGACTGCCACGGGTGTAATCCACGAGTGGGTCCATGATGAAGAGCAAAGAAAAGCAAAAGAGAGAGAGTATAGGGAATGCAGTTTCCAGTGTACCGGTCCTACAGAGGCAGAATGTGCGAGAAGAGAAGAGTAGAGTGGAGCATGCAGTCTGTAGTCTTGCATCAGTCTTGTTATTGCAGGCTGTTCTGTCTGTCAGAGGACCTGTCTGATCTCTGACCTCTGTTCCAGCAGCATGAGGAAGTGGTTAGGAGGCCCATAACAAGACCTGGAGCAGCAGCTGAGTGCTGTGTGTGTGTGTGTGTGTGTGTGTGTGTGTGTGTGTGTGTGTGTGTGTGTGCGCGTGCGTGCGTGCACGCGTGTGTGTGCAGGGACGTGCTGGCCATTGGGAAAAGCGGGACAACTCCCGAACGGCCGGTTCATTCCCGGCCGGTCCAGGACGGCCATTAGGAAAAAAATTGAAATAAAATGTCGGCCTTCGTTCCATTTTGGGGGCTGGGCAGTCAACAAAGTAAATCGTCACTGTCGGGCAGAAACCTCGTATCTCCAAGTTTCAAATTTGTAAATTTTTTCGCAAAGCAAAGCCCTGCTTCATCATACAAGGCTGTCGCACAAAAGTAGTGAAAACAGCAGATCTACAAGCACACAACGCCTCGCGGTGCGAGGCGTTGTGTGCTTGTAGATCGGCTGTTTTCACTAGTTTAAATCATTTTTAAAATGGTTTTGGACATACAAGGTTTCCACCCGACAATGACAAAATATAACTCATGTAATTGGCCCACTGGCTTGTCACTTGTCATGATCTGAAATGGCAAATCTTTGAGTAGCAGCAGCGCTATAGAGAGAGATCTCTCTATAGCGCGCAATGAGGGCCTCTCCAACTATTTTTCCCGGGCTGAATCAGGGGCCCAGCATGTCCCTGTGTGTGTGTGCGCGTGTGTGCGTGTGCGTGCGTGCGTGTGTGTGTGTGTGTGTGTGTGTGTGTGTGTGTGTGTGTGTGTGTGTGCGTGCGTGCGTGCGTGCGTGCGTGCGTGTCTGCGCATGTGTGGGTGGGGTGCTGAATAGAGGTTTCTGTTCCCTTTGAATCTTTCTTCATTCGGCATGGCATTTGAGGCCACACCGCCATAGTTCCTGTCTCTTAAAAAAAAGGGTGAAAATAAATCTCTTAGATTACCTTCGATGTTAAGAGAAGACATTAAGTGCATCAAGCCCAAACCACAGCTCCTGTTACTCAAACTGTGACCTTGTTCTGTGATCTGCGTGTGACATGCATGCTCTCCTGAGGAAAAAATATAGCCGCGAGGCCATTAACACGACCACTCTCCATCGACCATGTGAATAAAGCATGGCTGGATGAACCATGGCTGCCGCTCCTTTTTCCACTATGGCACTTTCACGCTCATAAACACGGCAAGTGTTCAATGAAAACATAGTCGTTGCTGAACCCCCCCTTAAAATCCCCCTTCCTCTCCCTCTCTCTCTCCCTCTCTCTCTCCCTCTCTCTCTCTCTCTCTCTCTCCTCTCTCTCTCTCTCTCTCTCTCTCTCTCTCTCTCTCTCTCTCTCTCTGTGTGTCTCTCGCTCAGTGTCTTTCTCTGTAACACTTTTGTGTTTCCTCACCTCGAATGCTCTGGAGGCACGATGGCAGATGTCAGCATTCTGATAGGCCCGCCGTTAACGATGTCATTATGGCGCAGACATGTATCTGTCATTCCTGTTTTCCTGCTCAAGACTAATTGAGTGATTGTCATTCTAATTGTTTTATCTCACTTCCACTTTGTGTCAGGGATCTGTATTTCAGTATCTTGTTTTGTAGCGTGTTCTTGTGTTTTTGGAACCTTATTTTTTTTAGCAATAGTCTTGTGTTTCCGGTCTTCTTGTACTGTCTTGTCTGACCTACTTCACCTGTGTCCTGTTTAGCTCCAGACAATCCCTGTGTTGATAGTTCTTCAGTTCACCTGTCTAGCTAATTCCCAAGTGTATTTATACAAGTCTGTTTCCTTGACTCTGTGTCTGTTTTCTGTGGTCTGGATTGTGGTCTGTTCCTGTTGCTTGTTTGCTATTCTACTTGTGTGAGAACTGGAGAAATAAACCCAGTCCTCCATGCAAGTTTTTCCCTTGCATTTGAAAAGCCCTGACACTTTGCTGTCTCCAATTGTCAGACAACTTGCACCGGTAGTTTGGGTTACTATTAGTTTATTCGTGACACTTTAAGTAAAAGTATCAATACTGCAATATAGAAATACTCTGTCAAGTAAAAGTCTGGAATTCATAATGTACTTGAGCAAAAGTGCAAACATATTGGCATCAAAATGTACTTTAAGCAACAAAAGAAAAAATACTCATGGTGCAGAATGTCCTATTTCAAGTTTTCAAATGTACACGTATAAACATCTTTTGAAAATAGCAGATTGGCTATTTTCAAATAGCCAAAATTATATTATGGTAGAGTTTAGGCATTATATTTAGTGTGACCCGGTTCCACAGACGTGTTGAGAACCACACGGCTTATATCGTATGTGGCTTGTTGTAGGTTTGAGGTAAGATGTCATAATTTGACACGTTATTGTTGCAAATATACTACTGTATCCTCGAAGCAGCAGTGCCATGAAAAGTTTAGCGTTTAGTCTATGCTGTTTTAGCATGATTTCTTAGTGAGGCAGCAATTTGGTGTAAAGATGATAAATTATTCATCCATTGTATCTTAGCAAAGACACGGAATGCTAAATCACTGAGGTGTTTGATATCGTTTCTATATGTTGTGCGTAAAACAGTTTGTTTTCATTGAATGGTATTTCAAAGGCGTACCTTTGCTTTACATCTTGTGAGTGTATAATTAATGTGTTTGGAAACTGATAAAACCCTCAGATATAAATGATAAATGAGAGAACCTATGCAAGTGTTGAATGTTGTAAGAATGCTTAAAATTATGAGTGAACACAGATGTCATGCTACCTTGTCTTTATGTTGCACAAATACATATAAATAAACATTTTAAAATGCAGATGGTGTGCAAACCAGCCCGCATAGGCATCTCTTGCTCTATGCCTGTCTGTTACTGAGATATACGTCTGATTTATGTAATTGTTGCCTTGAGCTTTGACATCTTACAGTTAAGTTGTCTTCAAGTTCTTATAACCTCATGGAACGAGTGCTGGGTGATAATTTGTACTTAGCACTGCTATACCGATGACACTGAACTGTTTTTATTCTCTCCCCTCTGTCACTCAGGTGGAAGAGTGCGTCGGCACATGTCTTGCTGACATCTCACAGTGGATGTCTTCTCCAGTGGCGTCAGTTCAGAATAAGGTAAGGTATGGCAACATGACTGGTGTCTTGGACGCACGCGAAGGCGCATGATACATTTATTTTAAGAAGTACATTCTATTTTTACATTCTATTTTTTCCCCAAAATTCTATGGTTTCTTGGGCTGGATATGGCAGTCTGGAACAGTTGTTCAAGTGCGGCTAAACTTGGCATAGGCTAATATAGTAAACGTGCCACAATTAACAATAATGAATTGCACCTGTGCAGCTGACCTGCGGAACCTGGGAATATATTATTCTGTCAAGATGGGGAGAATAAAAGTGTGGAGAATATAATTATAATACCTTGTTAAATTTTGCATTTGTAGTTATTTTAATGTAATTTAACAACATAACCAGCACAGATAGACAAAGAGACATTCATGGATTTATATTTTAAAGTAACTTGTATTCTCCCCCCTGGACCCAGGGTATGGCAGCAGCATACCCCTGCCATACCCAATTGACGCCCCTGGTCTTCTCACCACCTCAAGCTGAATCCAGGTACAGTAAGTCCTGCCCTACGCAGGATCTAGCTATTTCCATAGACAAAACCCTGGTGACTTCGGTTCCGACGGCCATGCACCTCGGTGTTGTCCTGGATAGTCAGCTATCATTCAAGGAGGCACCCATTGCAGCTGTCATTCGATTCTGTAGGTTTACACTTACTAGGGCATTCACGAATAGTGATTTTTAGCATTCGAATTATTCAACCTCAAAGTATTCGAATAGTCGAATATTCTACAGGACTGGCCAAACTGTCAAATATTTAGTAAGCAAGAGGCGAACATTGTGAAAATAGCTACATGCTCACAACGTAATATAGCTACATGCTCACAAAGCAAGTAGATCTGCTATTTTCACAATATTTATCTGCGGAACTGAGTCACATTAAATGTAATACCTACAATTCCAAGTGCTTGTAAGGGTGGGGGTCCCCAGTTCAAATATGTTTATTTTGGGGGTCACAGCCTAAAAAGGTTTGAGAACCCCTGGTATAGAGCATTAACAACCTGGTATAGAGCATGTGTTGTCAATGCCCCTGGTATAGGGGCATTGACAACACATTCTTATGACTTCCTATCTAGCCAAGCTTTATAAACTATATATATTTTTAAAGAGAAAACAAAAAACAAAAAAATTAAAATAACCGAATATTCGACTTCGGTGAACAGCGTCGAATAGTGACTTTGATATTTGAATATTCAAATATTCTAATATTTGGTGAATGCCCTACTCCTTACCAGCCTGGCCGGCATGTGCACTCTTTAAATGATCCAGAATGCCTCAGCACGCTGAGGACCATGATCCTGACCATGATCCAGACCATGATCTTCAACCAGCCAGTTACATCTCTGCTCCCTCCATTGGCTCCCAGTTCCCACACAGAGTTAAAAAAAATCACACCCGTGTGAACTGAGCGGTGGTTGTGGAGGCTGTGCAACAGCACTACTGGGTGGGTGCAGCGGGGTTAGTGTGCTTTACAATGCTGTAGTTTCTTCACACACTCTAATTTATTTGACCCTAAAACATTCAGTTTGTTAATAATAATAATAATACTTGACCACACATGCTGACCCACCCTTCCCCCCTGTGTGTGTGTGTGTGTGTGTGTGTGTGTGTGTGTGTGTGTGTGTGTGTGTGTGTGTGTGTGTGTGTGTGTGTGTGTGTGTGTGTGAGAACAACAGCGCCCCTCCCTTAACATGTGTGGTCAGAAAAGGTACTGCATGCTTGAGGCTACATACACGGACGGCCGGACGGACGGCCGGACGGCCGGACGGACGGATACCCACACACACGGCCACGTATAGGAGACGGTGTGACCACCGGTCAAAAAACACTGATGTTGGCCTACAAAGCAACCAAATGTATGGCACCCCCCATATCTCCAAAGCCTGATCCAAACCTACAACCCCTCCTGTTCAGATCATGGAAGCTGTCAGAACCTTGAATTCCTGGCTAAAAACTGGCTAAAGACAATTCAACTTTCAGGGGGACAGACCCACCCAAAAAAGGGAAACCGTAAAACAAAAACACGTGCATATTATATCTGGTCAGCGTACATGCGTGCACACTGATTCAGATCATTGTCTTGAGAAAGGTCCCCTTTTCCACTGTAAATATCCTTTGTTATTTATTTTAATGTTTCTTTTTTTTATAACTGCTTATTTTTTCTTTCTCTTTGTTATTGATGATATCCTATGCATAGTACTGTGTTCTATCCGTCTGTCTTTCAATGTTATATATATGAGATAGGCCTACATAAAGGGTTCCTGTGATCTTACTAGGATCTCCTTTTAGTTGACGTTGTACCTATGAACTGTACTGTCATGAAACTGTACCTTTTCCTATGCAACCTTCTAATAAACTCTTCAATCAATCAATCAACCAATCAATCAATCAATCAATCAATCAAAAACCGAAACATCACCAATGTTTTTTAAAGCCTGAATTAGCTTTTTTTATTTGGAATGATGGCGGTTTAGCCAGGTTTTCTGGCAACAAACGTTTTGAAAATATTTTCGTCTGAGACATATTTTATTTTTGGAAGTAGGACATAAATTATTAGTTCGGGCAGATGTTCATGGAGTCAAACGTATCCCCACTACTATTTATGACGCACGCTTGCTGAAGCAGTTGTTGTCCTCATAAATCTAGACTATCATCATCACAGCCACTGCGGTGCAGATTATCTCATTACTGTAACATTGAGTGCAACACTACGGAATGCCTCGAGGTTAACAACCTTGGCAGACACATGATCTCGTGGAGGAAAGTTTCTTAAGCCTCAGGCGTCAGAATAGGAAGGATAGCCAAAAAATGCAGAGGAAGGTACATTTTACAGTTCCCCTCTTTTCATCTTATCCCCTTTCCATTTGTCAGTATTATGAATGTGTTATCGGTGGATGATGGAGACAAATCAGAAACAGACATCTCCATATTATGGGCACAAAAGGGACACAGGCAGATCTCTGACAAAGCCCCCGACACTATGACTCAGACATATTGATCGGATCGGCGGTGCAATGTTATTATGAGGGCCACATAGCGGCCGGGACTAAACTTAACTCATTCTGTGCCTATCCCGAACATGTTCGGCTTTATTTCAATCCAATACAATTTTTTTTTTATTAATTGACTTACCCTGAGCTGCTTGTAGAGTCGTGGGTGGTCCTGGCTCGTCCTACGCTAGCCAGCTAGCCATTTTACATGGTCCGACGATATATTCCATTAAAAATGGTTTAAAATACATTTTTGAGCCCCCCAATGTTCACCAAATGTTCAGCGCCGCTTCCGGAACGTAGTCCAGTGTGCCTATCCCGAACATGTTCGGCTTTTTTAATGAAATGAATAAAATGATCCGAGGCCTTCTGAAGCCTGAGCCTAAATTTAAAATCCAGTGGTCCAAATCCTGGGGAAGCCATGCCGGCCGTTAGCCGCGAACGTAGCCGCGAATCGCCGCCGAATCCAATGAAAAAACACATCTTTGGAGGCCCATATCTCTGGATTGTGTTTTTAGGGATGTGGCGCGAGGTTTATTTACGGCGAAATCGCCGAAAAATGATCTTTAAAATGACAAAATGGGAATAGCTATTCTGTTAGCATTATCATCCGGGACCTTTCCATGACGTGCACGAACGTGAGCACGCGCGTCACTGCAACGTGAGCCCCCGGATGCTAATGCAGTCCCCTATAGGAGAAAGTCTGGCATTCTTTGGTGCCCTCTAGGGGCTGCACTGGAAGCGTTAAAGGAGTAGTTCACCCCCAAAATGACTTTTTTTCTATTGATTAATCACGCCATGGAGAGTAGAGTTCAATAATATTTTTAGTTTTTTGTCACATTCCTAAGACAAAAATTTGATTCGAGTAAATTTACCTCCATTGATTCCGGATGGGGGTAAATTTATTGTTATCACATTTTTGTCTTAGGAATGCGACAAAAAACTAAAAATATTATTGAACTCAAGTCTCCATGGCGTGACTAATCAATAGAAGAAAAGTCATTTTGGGGGTGAACTACTCCTTTAATATGATATTTCCTGTATTTTCCTCGGGCCTCCCCACATCGAAAGGCAATGCCAAAATGGCAGAACCAGAACCTGAAGAATATTGTCATAAGATGTCAAATCGAATCAATCACAGTTCTACACTTAATATAAACTTGGTGTCACTCAAAATGGAATTCAAAATGGCACAAAACTGCAGACTCTGGGTGGATTCATTGGTTGGAAACCACATGCTTAGTTAGTAGTTTAAGCAGTTATTTATATTACCCAACAGCTAGTGTGTGCACACTGCCTGTTGATTAACTTGGCAGGTCTTTCCATTGACTGTTCTTTCACAAGCACTACAGCACACAGTCACAGTGACACATTGATGTGAGGCGTAGAGCAGACGGGCGAATTGACAGTTTCTTGATATGCAGTGATGTTTTTCCCTGGTTGCACGTCTTTGGTATTTCGAGGATTCAGCTATGTGGGAGTTTATATGTGTCAATTGCAGCACATTTCATTGTGGAAGTAGAACATCATTCATGTTCCCCCGCCTGCTTGATGCTTGGACCCAGGCAGCAAGTTTCCCCCGTTCAGAATTAGCCCTATTCACGGCCCGCCCACTCAGCAAATTTCTCAGCAACTTCCTGGTGCTGACGTCAGTTTAGAAGGGGAAACTATAACAGAAATAGGACTTAAAGCCAACAAATCATTATTTCGAACTGTAAAGTAAATTATAATGCTTTGTGCCTTTTACTATCTTGTGTTCTTGATCATGCTAGCCGTATTTTATACTTTACTATTCGGAAATTGCATTAAATTCGCGATTTCTGTGTTAACTCTATGGGCTTTTAGTAGGGTTTCCCCTTCAAAATGTGACTTCAACACCAGGGGATGCTGAGTGGGCGGGCCATGAATAGGGCTAATGAATACAATGCATCCTCGAGGGCAGTAAGGGTGACAACCCAGTTGCAGAAAAACTTCCATAACATTACAGTTGGTTTTATTACCTTAGTATAGTAGGTAAATAGTTTGTTAATATTTTTTTTTCTTCTTTTTTCCTGCAGCTTTTAAATTATGATCCCATTAATCGTAAAATAGATGATTAAGCAGGGTGTGCTTTCGGGACTTGGGTTCACAGATTGTATTTTCTACTCGCCTCATTCTGGTTTCACTGCGGGGACATTGTTATTATCGAGAATATTCACCACCATTTACTGCCTTGTTCTGTTGTAGGAATATTCAGTCCAGGAACTGCATATGATATGGACGACTGTTGCTTCCAGCGGTACTGACCAGGCCCAGTAAGATCCTGTTTGCTGGAACTACAGGTGGTCCACCTTTCTTTGGTGAGTTTCATAACTGGTGTCACCATCTATAAATATTCACCTACATATCGTCGTTGTCGGGTGAAAACCTTTTATGTCCAAATCCGTTCGTTTTGCGTTTATCCTTTTAAAAATGATTTAAACTAGTGAAAACAGCCGATCTACAAGCACACAACGCCTCGCATCGCGAGGCGTTGTGTGCTTGTAGATCTGCTGTTTTAACTACTTGTTGTGTGCGACGGCCTTGTATAATGAAGCAGGGCTTTACTTTGCGAAAGAAAGTACAAATTTGAAACTTAGAGATACGAGGTTTTCACCCGACAACGACGATATATTATATACTCTTACTGTAGATCTGCTTTCCTCTTTCTATGCTATATGCTAGTAAGAAGCCTAAGGGCGACATGCGACCTAGGTCGCGCCAATTCTTTGCCATCTGGCCAGTGATGTATATTGGACCAGTTACCCATATATGGAGACACCTGATACCCATATATGGAGATCCATGTACTGTATATGGAGATATGCTGTGAGAGCCATAATACTCAGTTATCTGTTATGTGAAAGTCCTATGATGTCTATGACATCTGACATCATACCATTTATGCCCATACATGGAGATCCCTGTCTTGGCCATATATGGATTCTGTTAGTGTGGTATGTGCCGATGTGGCCTCCATATATGGGCATTCCCATATGAAGTCCTGTTAGATAAGGGCTTATTATTGATGACATCAGGGAACTCCATATATGGGCATAAAAGGGATTCTGTTAGTGTTCCATCACAGTGAAACCAGAGTGTGATGTCAGAACGACAAACCCATTCTCCCTCCCAAAAAAATGAATGCACACTCATTTCCAGCCCTGTTAGGGGCTAGAAATGACTTATTTCTTAATTATGTTTTCTTCGGCGGGTCTTGGGCAGACTTCCATGACAGGAGGCCTCTTAACTCTTCTGAGAAAAAAGTGGAAATACCATTATTAAAAATGTTACTGTAGATGTGAAATATTACCAGTCTGAAAGGGTGCTGAAAGACAAACGTAAAATCAATCACTGCTGTTAAGTCTTTCCACCAGTAACAGGCACACTTGCCAGTGTAGTAGAATGTGGGGAAAAGTGCAAATGGGGCCGTGCCACCTCATCCATAGTCCATGTTCATTAATTTTGTCTTGTTTTGACAGACTGGAGCTTCGTGCTGAGAACAAACCTTGCCAAACTCTGTTGTTCTTCTGGACTTTATCCAAAGCATTCCCATGGGAATCTTTTGCAGGTACCAGCTATTGTGCCCTCAAGAATAGCCCAATTTGTAAAAGCATATTTAAAGAAAAAAATTCAGTTAATGTATAATAGCAAAATCTTCTGGGACCTCTGAACACAATTTTGCATACTGACAAACAGTACAGTACTGTATATTTAGTTATGTTAATTTAATGTATGCAAAATTCTGCCCAGCGCTATGGATTTTGACAAACAATAAGCAAAAAACAATTAATTTGTTCATGTTCTATAAAAAATCAAACCTCGGTTCGAAGTGAAGTGGTAAATTTCTATTCTATGTGTTCTAGAGCTATGAAATCTGTGTTCTAGATCTATACATCCTGTGTTCTAGATCTATACTTTCTATGTGCTTTAGTTCTATATTTTTATGAATTCTGAATGTATGAATGATTTTCTCTGGAGGGCCAAATTGTCATGTGAAGCTTGACCAATCCTCAATTCTGCATGCACGGGACATGTACGGGACACACAAAGCCACTCCTTGGAAGCGGCTTTCACCGCTTCAAAAACGAGTGAAAATAGCTGATCTACAAGCACACAACGCCTCGCACCTAGATCATTTTTTTAAAACGATAAATACAAAACGAACGGTTTTGGGACATACAAGGTTTCCACCCGACAAAGACGATACGTATGTCCCACCAACAGGGGTTATACATTCTCTCTTTCATGCAGCAGGCAGCCATTTCTCTTCAGGCCTTTATTAGCCAAGTGCCTGTATAGCTCTCTGCTCCGCGTTCTGTTCAAAACGAGAGCTTGTAGTCTAGATAACAGGGCAGCGCTGCTGCTTGCTCACAGAGGAGGAGGCCTTATTTTGCAGCGTGTTGAGCCCCAGACAGAAAACAGCACCCTGGGGAACCACAGGCCCTCCATAAATATTCAAACCCCAAAGAAGTTTATAGAGTTTGTCGTTAAGGATTTATGGTGGGCTGCAGAAGTGGTCTGGTCGTGGTGGAAGGGGGGGGGGGGGGGGGGGGCTTTGGGCCTCGTTTCAGGCCCCTACCACAGGGGGGGGGGAGAACGGGGGGGGGGGTTTGGGGGTCTTTTTTTAGGCTCCCTGGAGCATCCAGCCTTGTGGTTTGGATAACGGAAATAAGAGTTAAAATTCTACAGATGTAAACATCACATCCCACCAGCAAGGATGTAATTAGGTTGGATGTGGTTGAGAGGGTTTAATATTCCTGTCAAGTTGTTGCGTCGAGTTGCAAGCCAATTTCACACACACGCACACACGCACGCACGCACGCACGCACGCACGCACGCACGCACGCACGCACGCACGCACGCACGCACGCACACACACACACACACACACACACACACACACACACACACACACACACAGCGCTACATCATGTGCTCTCCAGGGCCACAACAATCCTCTCTCTCTCTGGATCGTCATCTGTTTTGTAGTTTTGCTGCATGGGGGTTTGGTGGAAAACCCCAGGACTGTGTGTGTGTGTTGTCATGTCAAATGTGGCCAGAATTATATTGATACTCTCGGGTCGCTTGATTTAACATGTGCTGGCATATGACTATGCTGGCTGGCTGCTGCATAGGCTTTAACATGGTGACATAACATGTATAGTACAAGTTGGTTCATTTAATGAATTGCTTATCCTTTACTTGTTATGCAAATAGGTTCCCTGATATATATATATACACACACACACACGCACGCACGCACGCACGCACGCACACACACACACACACACATACACACACACACACACGCGCACACACACACTATGCATTTATAAAATTATATCAAACAATTGAGTGACTGCAATACCTCTCGCGTTAATGGGATGAAAACTAGACCGTTACACTGCTAGTGGCAGCTCTACTTACAGTCATGTATTTTTGCAGAACCCATGAGTTTGAGTCAGCATAACTGTGTTTCACAACCTTATTAGAGCCCTCCGCTACCGGCGGCAAGTCCCTGTGGACTCACCGCGACCACGCCGTGTCCTACATGAATACCCAACATGATACCAATTTCATCTTTCACCTATACCTAGATTGCCTGACCCTTTCCCTCATCTTTTTCGTTTCTCGCCTGAGCCCATTGCTTATTTTCTTTTGCCATGCAGTCTCTCTCTTTTTCCTCTTTTTTCTCCATATCGTCGTTGTCGGGTGGAAACCTCGTATCTCCAAGTTTCAAGTTTGTACGTTTTTTTCACCAAGTAAAGCCCTGCTTCATCAGACAAGGCCGTCGCATAAAAGTAGTGAAAACAGCCGATCTGCAAGCACACAACGCCTCGCGGTGCGAGGCGTTGTGTGCTTGTAGATCTGCTGTTTTCACTAGTTTAGTTCATTTTTAAAATGATGAATACAAAACTAACGGTTTTGGACATACATGGTTTCCACCCGACAACGACGATATAGTCCTGCCCCTTTACTCCATCGTTCACTCATTATCCCGCTGAACTTGTGGATGTTTCTGCGTGACCGCAACTTCCCCGTTTCTCTTCTTTCCTCTTGTGACACTTCAGCGTGACAAAAGGCCACACTGCATCCACCCTCATTGCGATAGCACCCATTTCCTCTTGGAAACCCACAAGTCACTGGTATCTCAACACGATGGCAAAATAAATGGTAAATGGTACATTTATATAGCGCCTTTCTTTATCCAAGGTGCTTTACAGTCCTGCTCAAGGACACTTCGACAGTAATTCTGGGGATCGAACTGAGAACCAAGCGGCCACTCTGAGCCACTGCCGCCCGATGGCAAGTTAGCATAAAGGTCAGAGTGGTGCTGTCATGCTGTAGTGGGCAAAAAAAAAAAAAAAAAAAAACATTTTAAACTTTTCAGCATGTTAAATTGTTTTTTAGAGCCCATTTACTTTGGCATATTTATTAGTTTTGTTCCTGTATTCAGTCTAGTAGTTGAGTCAAAAATGTCAGTTCCGTGACCACGAGAGCAAAGGTCCGTTTCTCAATGGATTTGTCATCTAGGAGGGTTATTAAACAAATATGGCCGGGGTGTCTTTTTTAAAATGGCGGGGAAAATGTTTGACAGCTAGGGTAATTTTCAGTCTCATTCACAACTACACAAGGAAAAAATGACTCCCAAAAAATCTGCTTCAAGCGGGATTTGAGGGGTCAAACTAGGGTTTTTTAATTATTCTGAATCCATTGCAAGCATTTGTTTTGCACGAAAAATATTCCTTGGGCAAGAAATGGCCCCACAAAACGATGGTTTAGTGATGAGTCATCACTTTTCACAGTCTTTTGGGGTCAAACATTTTCCCCGCCATTTTAAAAAAGACACCCCGGCCATATTTGTTTAATAACCCTCGTAGATGTAACCTGACTTTCGCCAGATGGTGGCAGCATTGCGTATATAACGCTCTGCTTTTACCATCTGGGCTTGCTCGGCCAGAGTTGATAACACTCGTAAAGTCCCGGGCCGGACCAATCAGCGGCAGCTATGGGCGGGCTCTGAGCGGCTCTGAGCCAATAGAGTCTGATTGCAGACCACGTGGAAACCCAGGAGGCGGATTCTGGGTGCAACGTCATGCATGAGGCCAATATGAGTGGTTGGAGTTGGCACTCCCAGACTGTGATAGAAACGGCCACATCCAATCACCTGCTACAGAAATTCAAAAAATGGCCCCTTACATCGAGTCTGCCCGCAGAGAGCCCAGATGTAAGGCAGAGCGTTACGCACTGCTGCAATTATCTGGCGAAAGTCAGGTTATCGTAGATGACAAATCCATTGAGAAACGGACCTTTGCTCTCGTGGTCACAGAACTGCCATGTTTGACTCAACTATAGGTAGTGCTGTGAAAATGTTTCGCTATTACAGCGTACAGCATGTGTGAAGTGACACACACACACACACACACACACACACATATATATATATACACACACACACACACACACACACACACACACACACACACACACACACACACACACACACACACACACACACACATGTATGTGTATGTGTATGTGTATATTGTATATAGGCTACTGTATAGGCTTATACTGTATACTGTATGTGTGTGCGTGCGTGTGTGCGCGTGCGTGCGTGCGTGTGTGTGCGTGCGTGCACACGCATACATGTTAGATCTGTTTACCTCCTTCCATGTGTTAATTGTGCCAGTTTAGAAAGACTTAAGTAGCAGTGGCAGATAATCCGGCATTTCTTGCACAAGAGAGTGAAACACTTAGGCTGATTAGGGGAATGGTTGACCCGTAATGCTTATTATGCAGAGCAACTTGGCCCGTAGCACCCTGAGCTAAAGGGATTGTAGTCTGGTGTGTGGAAGGTCTCAAAGTTCATTATTTATTAGTAAGATAATGGGACTATACTGGAGGCTGTTTTCTCATCTGTGTTATTAGTTCATTTCCAGTGTTGTGTATCATTACTTAAAGTTATACTATGTAACTTTTTTAATAAAATAAATCTTAAAATTGTCCTAATTATTAAATCGCTAAAGTTTTAGAACACCCACTCTGTTAATTTCAGCTCCCAAAGCCTTTTCTTTATATGTGTTCTACTGAGCCCTGGTGGCCGTGACCGGGGCTGTTTTTCCGGGCAAAATTACGTCATATGCATCATTCTGTACACGTGTCTCCCTACCGGCCAATAACAGCCCAGATCATACACTGCCGAACTCTTCAGGAAGTACACTGCAGTGTTTACACTGGTCTAGGAGTTTAGTATGTATCTCCCCAACCGCTGCTCGTAGAGGGACACGAAAGACCTCTACGGATAGGTCTCGTCGAGGCGAGGCGGACGCTGTGGTCTGAAGGCCCGGTCCGCGGCGAAAAACGGCCGCGGTTTGCTATAACGCTACTGACCACTAGTTGAGCAACTTACACAGTATAGCTTTAAGTTACAGCGTTATTGCCATTAAAAAGTAATCTGTTACGTTACAGCGTTACCCTCTGAGAAAAGTAATTTTGTTTACTTTTCTGTTATCGACAATTAAAATCCACATGCGAGGAAGTTTGCTACATAAAATCCATAGTGCAGCCTACTTAGGGGCCTTTTCCACCAAAAGAACCTTAGTTCAAGAACCAGTGCTGTTCAACTTTCTTGGAACCTTGGTTCGTTCTTGCGAAACGGCTTGCGTTTCCACCAGAGTGAACCATGATTGAATCAGAGGAACCCAGGATTTTGTGGTTCCCGTTCCGAACCAACTTTTACGGTTCAGAACCAACTCCGGTTCTCGGTGGAAAAGCTCTCCTCTGGTTCATCCCATAGGCGGGAGAAAGAACCTGAACCGGTTCTTTGCCGGTCGAAAAGTGCACAGTGTTGTTTACCGGTTCTGGAGCTTCACCGTGTCTACTTTGCATCTCCTCCTATCACCAATACATCCAAAAATAGTGTGAATACTTCCACGGCCGTACCTAAAGGCACACTTTCTGACTGTCTTCTCTCAATCTCTGCCATGCCGCACGTGCGACAAATGGATGTAGGCCTAAACAACAAGACCGCAAAGGCACGCCGTCACTTGTGTGTGACACTGAAAGTGGTGACCCACTGAATACTGTAGATTAGACCAAGAAGGCATCGGGAATGGGACTGTGATTCGTGCATGCATGTCTCCGCTGACAGAGACGGAGACAAGCTCAGTAATTTAGCAAACAGCGCAAATGTGCGCATTCTGCATAATGAGACTTTTATTTTTAGTGCCTTTAAGTACATTTTAATACCATTACTTTTGTACTTTTTCTCAAATGCTTTTTTTAAAGTTATACTGTGTAATTTTTTTCATAAAACAAATCTTAAAGTTGTCCTAACTATTAAATCGCTAAAGATTTAGAACACCCACTCCGTTAATTTCAGCTTCTAAAGCCTTCTCTTTATATGTTTTCTATGAGCCGTGAGGGGGGGAGAATTTCGCGGCAAAATTAGGTCATCTGCATCATCTGTATACGTTGTGTATACGTTGGCCAACCACATCGCGGATCATACACACATGATACACTACCGGCCAATCACAGCGTATTTGGCCGTCTCTTCAGGAAGTAGCCACCCTCAGCTTCAGTGTTTACGATGGTGAAGGATTCTTGCCTCTTACTCCCCAAATCCTGGCCAGAAAATTACGTTCTACCCCTCTACGGATTCGTATCGGTCGCGGTGGTTTGCGGTGGTGGTTTTCGGCCCCGCTCCGGTGGTCCGCGGCGACACCGGGCGAAAAACGGCCGAAAAAAGCAATACCGCTACTGACCACTAGTTTAGCAACTTACACAGTATAGCTTTAATATCTGACTTTTTATTTTACATTGCAGTATTTATACTTTTACTTATGTAAAACATTTCAGTATTCCCACCACTGAGTATATGGAGCTCAGTTTACGTAATTCCTAGGCTACACCCTTCTATGGTGTGTTCTGTTCTGATATTGACCTCTGCACACTGTCCAAGACGCTCGGATTACATCCTTCCGTCTCTTCAACCCTGCTCCTTGTATGGGCATCCCGGCCGGCTCCATATATGGGTATATCTTGTATATGGCCTTCATCTTAGAGTTCCAGAAGTAATCAGACAGGGCATACATAACCTCTTTAACTCAAACTCTGCCACAAAAATACCCCTTTGTACCCCTTCTCTGCCATGCCCGTAGAACCCGTAAATGTAATAAAAATTAATTAAAAAACATTTTTTTATCGAAGTGAAACTAAAATAGGCCGGAACTAATGCTCCGTGATCGGTTTCTACACGGACACATTATTGGGCGGACCCGTTAGCATTGAGCCCCTAAACCGGAAGCCGATGGTCCGTCGTCTATTTTGGCCCGTTACCTTACTGTTTAAACTCCGCGGCTTACAGACGGAGAACTTATTGATCAATTGTAAAAAATTAAAAGGATTTGAGAAGCTGATGGAAATACGCGAACACACGACGCATAGCAGTGTCCGATCACGCACGATGGGAACTGGATGAGAGCCTACGTTAACAGGTAGGAGAAGCCAGCAGTGAAAGACATAGAGAAATTTACGGGCTTCACGGCCGTAAACTCAGAATGAGTTAACAATAGGTAGCATTAGCCTCGGCGTAACCATGACGATCTAATGTGTTTGTTTCGGTAACGTGGAATCCACTCTAACATACATTATTGTACATAAGATCAAGATCAAGATTTTTTTTTAAATCTGCTAACCGCTCCTACATCTGGCTTTGTCTGTATGTACTGTACATCCAGCCTCATCCCACATAGGCCAGGTTTCGCGGGACGCTTAATGAAATGAATAATAGCCCCGCTCACTTCATAACGGGTGTGTTTTTTTTTCTTCTCTTTTTACCTATGGTCAAATATTGATGCACTTTAGACCGTTCTGCACACACATAAACATTATGAATTATGAAGAGAGATTATTGAAACTGGTTGGAATAACGTGTTCCTTCCATGCGCTATACAGTACGTCCAGCTGGGGTATCTATCCCCTGTCAGGTGGAAAGAAGTGGCTTAGACAGCTCAAGGCAGCTCAAGCTTTGCATATTATGCCAATTGTGATTTAAAAAAAAAAAATTAATATCCCATCTGTCTGGAGGCTCAATTACTCCTGCAGTTGAATTCAGGACATTCAGGTTCTCTGAGCAATCTGCTAGACATTTTTTGGGCTGTCTATGGTTATGTTACATGAGATCCTATAGGAGCTCCAGAAATGTCACAGATAATGTCATGTAATGATTACCAGTTTCATTATTTCAAGGTTCAATATGTGCAGTTAATACAGTTGACAGAGGCCGCACAGCTCTTAGCCACTATGCAAAACAAGGTACAACCAAACGTTTTCCTATTCGAATTAGTCAACCTCAAAGTATTCGAATAGTTGAATATTCGACAGGACTGGCCAAACTGTCAAATATTAAGTAAGCAAGAGGCGAACGCGAGGCGTTGTAAGCATGTAGACCAGCTATTTTCACAATATTTATCTGTGGAACCGAGTCACATTAAATGTGATACCTACAATTCCAAGTGCTTGTCAGGGTGGGGGTACCCAGTTCAAATATGTTTATTTTGGGGGTCACGGCCTAAAAAGGTTTGAGAACCCCTGGTATAGAGCATTAACAAATTCATCCACCAGGGGCAACTCATTCTTATGACTTCCTATCTAGCCAAGCTTTATAAACTATATATTTTTTAAAGAGAAAAAAAAATAGCGAATATTCGACTTCGGTGAACAACGTCGAATAGTGACTTTGATATTAGAATATTCAAATATTCGAATATTTGGTGAATGCCCTACTACCTACATATCTATAATTTAAAACTACGCATTTCGGTGGCATTAACGGTAGTATGCAGTAGGCTACTCACCTTTAGTTTCATTCAAGTCAACTTTAGATAAAAACACGGCATTAAACCTTAACGAATACCACGGATGGAGACATTTGAAAATGTGTTCAATACGGCGTGAAAACAACAGGGACAACTCGTGTGTCTTTAGCTTGTTTGCGGTTCCTCTCTTGTCTGTTTGCTCGTCTGTCACTCTGTTGTCCCCTGCTATATTTATATGGATTTCCTGGGGCGTTTTCCGTGCTGTCAGGTGCTCCTTCAGTGTTATTTGATGACATCTGGCTCTGTCTGTTATTGTCTCCCTGGGACATTTGTTTTGACTGCGTGGACTTGTCTGATGATATTTGTCAATATTGACTCATCTCCAGGAACAGAGACCTCCCCCCCCCCCCCCCCCCCCCCCCCCCCGTCTGCCTGTGGAACTCAGTGTTGACAAGGTCGGGTAGAGTTCATCTTCTGTTTTAGCATGACCACCAGGGACGTGCTGGCCATTGGGAAAAGCGGGACAACTCCCGAACGGCCGGTTCATTCCCGGCCGTTCCAGGCCGGCCATTAGGAAAAGAATTTGGGGCTGGGTGGCCAACAAAGTAAATCGTCACTGTCAGGCAGAAACCTCGTATCTCCAAGTTTCAAATGTATACTTTTTTTTTTCGCATAGCAAAGCCCTGCTTCATCATACAAGGCCGTTGCACAAAAGTAGTGAAAACAGCAGATCTATAAGCGCACAACGCCGCGTTGTGTGCTTGTAGATCGGCTGTTTTCACTAGTTTAAATCATTTTTAAAATGATAAATACAAAACAAACGGTTTCGGACATACAAGGTTTCCACCCGACAACGACGAAATATAACTCATGTACAGTAATTGACCCACTTGCTTGTCACTTGTCATGATCTGAAATGGCAAATCTTTGAGTAGCAGCAGCGCTATGGAGAGAGATCTCTCTCTATAGCGTGCAATGAGGGCCTCTCCAACTCTTTTTCCCGGGCTGAATCAGGGGCCCAGCACGTCCCTGATGACCAGGGTGTTATTATTATGCAGAGCAACTTGGCCCTTAGCACCCTGAGCTAAAGGGATTGTAGTCTGGTGTGTGGAAGGTCTCAAAGTTCATTATGTATTAGTAAGATAATGGGACTAACTGGAGGCTGTTTTCTCATCTGTGTTATTAGTTCATTTCCAGTGTTGGGTATCATTACTTGTTAAGTTACAGCGTTATTGCCATTAAAAAGTAGTTTTTACAGCGTTACCTTCTGAGAAAAGTAATTTTGTTTTGATTGATTGATTGAAGACTTTATTAGAAGTTGGAGAGGCAGGGGCTGACATTTCTAAAAGGGCCTTTTGGTGAAAATATTGAAAATAGCAGACCTCCAAGCTCTGAGCTTGGAGGTCGGCTATTTTCGATATTTGATACCACACTAAACTAAGCGTAATCAAGTGAATACTGGAGATGTGGCGTAACGGCATGAATTTCTACACAGAGTGTGATTCTTTCAACATACGACGCTGCATTCAAGTTCAGGAGAGATTGGACAAGGCAATTCTCTTGAATACTTCCTTCAGGCATGGAAAGGAGCATTTGGCATTTCTTACACCATAGTGAAAACTGCATTCATGGTCTGGAGAGAGGGCACTTTTTACAGACGGGTAAAAGGGCAGGGGCTCAATCCCCCTTCGATGTCTATGTGTGCACGTGCCTGCTCACGCACAAACACACACCAGTGTTAATTTCGTTGACTAAAACTATATGACGGAAAATGTTGACTGTCGACTACCTTTTTTTAAAACTAAACTAGAAGCAGTGCTCTTCTGAGCACACGTCTCCGCCAGGTCAGGTAGGTTTTTGTGGCCTCCTGGTGGCGCTATGATAGTCCAATGTGAAAGGCGTGCCATGTCTTCTTCGGCCTTTCACTGCAATCTGACGCTGCATTCATGATTTGAAGCATTTTGTTCCCAAAATGTGTGTTTTGCAGTCGACCGGCTGGTGGCGCTATAACATGCCAATGTGAAAGTGCAGGATTGCACGAAAATCGCACTCTGTGTTCATGATTTGAAGCAGTGAGCTTATAGCCATCAAGGCTCGCCAAAATATTTTTTTGGCGTCAACCCCCCCGCCAAAAATCTGTGTATGTAACCGTGTACGTGTGTATGTAGCCTGAGTACCACTCAGTGACCAGAGAGGGTGCTGTTGACCACACACACACACACACACACACACACACACACACACACACACACACACACACACACACACACACACACACACACACACACACACACACACACACACACACACACACACACACAACTAGCCCTTTAGAGAGTTGGATTAGATCATTTTAAGGTATTTGTTCTTGAGTATTTCCAATAGTTTTACTTCTACTACATATACCTCAACCCCTGCATGTACCTCAAGGTGCGCAGGCCTCCACCGCTCAGTTCACACGGGTGTGATTTTTTCACAACTCTCCCTACCAGGGGTTTTAAACGTGCACAGACAAGGGGGTGTGATGGGGGGTATCTGCCTGCCAGAGATGTGGTCCAGGTATCTGCCCCCTGGTCCCAGTGTGTGCCCCGCCGCCCATTAGCCGGTGACCCGATGCCCATCTGCCTGGTGCCCGCTGACGGAAGGTCAACCGCCAAGCCCACTCCCAGACCGCACAGAGCGCCTCGGCCAAAACTCATTATCCTTTTATCTCGACATTTATCTGACAAGAGACAAGGGGAGGGAGAAGCCAGCAGACCGTCGTTAATGATTAATCGTTAAAGAATCTGAGTCATAAAAAAGAATAGTGGAAAAACGTTGAAAAGGTAAGGCGAAAGGTAAAAAAGAGAGGGGGGAGAAAATCAGGCAAAAGCAGGGATCTCAAACTAGCCATTCTCTTTAATGTCTGTGATAGGCCCTGACAGAATTATTAATCAGGAACTAAAGAAAAATTCCCCGACCCCTTATACGCTCTCAGCTGCCTCACTTTGGAGTCTTTAGTTATCAGCCATTACATTTGCAACTGAAGGTCGGGAGGTCTACCACTAATTGGTTCTACAGGGTTTTGAATAACAATGAGTGGTGGTGGTGGTGGTGGGGCCCAATTATAAAATCACTAAAAGACTCCACAGCAGAGACAGAGAGAGAGGGAGAGGGAGACAGCGAGAGAGAGACAGAGAGAGAGAGAGAGAGAGAGAGAGAGAGAGAGAGAGAGAGAGAGAGAGGCGTGGGGGGCAGGAAACGAAGAGAGAGAAAACGAGAAGAAGAAGAAGAGTCTGAGGAGGGACCTGCTGGAGCAGCGGTAACAGAGATGGAGAGAACAAGGGCTTGGAAATGGAGAAGCAAAGCTGTTTCATCACTTTTCGCTTCCCTTTCCGCACAGTGGCAAAGCTATTAATAAAGTGTATAAAGTCAGCGGCGGCGTACGTTTTAATAGAGGGCCGTGCTGGAAGACAGTCAAGGTCTCTAAAGATGTTGCTCCACCTCCATTTGAAATGCCATTTGCATAAAAGAATCACGTAACGGGCGGATTTGAAGGAAATCTTTTATTTTTTATTGTGCGTTCATTTATTAGTAATGGAACCCTTTTTTTTAAGATTTTAGATTTTCGGCTTTTATGCCTTTATTGGATAGGACAGTAGACTGATAGGAAATGGGGGGAGAGATGGGGAGCGACGCACAGCAAAGGTTGTCCAGATTGGGAATCGAACCGCCGCCGCCGCCAGGCATCCATGCCTATGTGGCAATGCCTAAGTGGTATGCGCCCGGACCAGTAGGCCAGCCCCAATGGAACCTTTTTAACACAGCGGGTGCCCACGAGGTGTCAACGCGACAATTTCTTTGATGTCGCTGGAGGCCCACGACGCGTTGGACGCGTTTACTGTAATTACAGTATAACTTTATATCTCACCGTTAGGTCGGGGCTGCGCCTGGATGTAGCCCATTAGCCGCTAGTCGCTTCGAGTCGACGCTGAGAGCATCGCGCGGCCGTTTTTCTCCGTATACTCCAATGCATTTCCCCTTCTTTAAAGCCCTTTATCTCCGATGTTTGTTTTATGGCTAAAACTGTGGCCGCGTGCGGCAAAATGTCCAAATTTTGATCGGCAGTGAACAGCTATGATCAACACTAGCCCATACAGTAAGTTACACAATAACATCCTGTCTGCGCTCATGTGACCAAGTGACGTCATCACGCATGCATTGACGCAACAGGGCCTCGTATTCTTCTATGGAAGTGCTATGGGGGCACTCAGAGGGGATGACTGGCGTCTCCTAGTGGGCAGTCGATGTGTTAATGTGGCTACATTTGACATGAACGCTTTGGAAACACAACATAACATGCCTGCTACTGGTGTTTCATAGCGAGATCGATACGATCGCATTATACCGCAATTTACCGCATTTTATCGCGACGCGATGCGCTGTACGGTACGGCGGCAGCGCTGGTGTACTTGGAAACACACATGAGTTCTGGGAAACCCCCACCCACACTGATCACAAGACGCTGATTCACGACGCTGATTCGCCGTACGGATTTTCAACCGAGGGAGGACTCTTCAATGAGAGCACTTCTAGACCCCTGAATCGCCAAAACAAAAAATTTAAAGGGGTGTGGCTAGCGATTCAGGGTCTGGAACTAGGCTAGGTCCCGACCCATTGTTTGGGAAACTGACCTACAATACAGTACTGCAACCTTCCGTGTGTCAGAAAGTGCTGAATCCTGTCTTCTCTGCACACAGACATAGCAAAGCCCTTCACACACCCTTCTGCCAAACACCGGGCCGTTGCCGTGGCGATATGGGCACGGTGAGAACACTCCCCGCCACCGTCTGCCCTCTCCAATCCAATCTACCCCCCCCCCCCCCCCCCTGCCGCTCACCCAATACCTCCTCAGGGACGCGCGCGCGACAATGGACCAGGTAATTCTCCCATGCACACCCCCTTCAGAGCCCATCGCGTCAACAGTGGAAAACAAGCCAATGTCCCAGTAGGCATGACCCTGATTTAAAACCCATTCAGAACGAGTACACGTTTTGTGTATCGTTGTTTTATGCTTTAAACTATTGAAAAATAGCAGATATACAAGCTCACAGCGCGTTTGAACATTTGAACATTTGAATTTTGACCCGATTCCATAAGTGTCTTTTGAATCGTTCTAAGATTTTTTTGAAAAACCTATGTTTCTGTGTCAGCAATCTGGCAAGCCATCGTCAAAGAAAAGGTATTTTTCACTTAACTGGAGCTCAGTTAGTCTGTTCTTGAGAGACTACTGTGTCAGTGGTTCTCAAACTTTTTCATGTGAAGGACCCCCAAAATTATATGTATTTGGCCACGGACCCCCATCTCAAAATGTCTAGTTCCAGGGACCACCCCCAGAAGCAAAATTTGAGTTACAAACGTTCGCTTTGAAAATACATATATTCAAAGATTTGCACACATTTTCACGACTTTTTCCAAAATAGCAGATCTACATCTACTTTCACTGGTTAAAGCATTCAATAATTCTAGCCCTAAATGGGTTAAAACCAGCCACCCAGTCCTCCTCCTCTCGAGGAAGACATAGTTCATTACCTAACCTGCAGTGATGGCTCTGCAATGCATGGGGAAATTCTACGTGCGACGCTGTAAACGAAGGCAAGAGGATTAGAGTACACAGGCGAGGATCAAGGATGCAGCCTTATTTACAATAACAAGTTTTCCTTTGCTGTGGCGAAGCCAGCCTTAATTCGCTCTCTTAATAACCGACTTCCACCACCACCATGTTCAAATTCCTCCTGGGAGGCTTTTGTGGGTTTTCTTTTGCTTTGCAAGACGTCTCTGCCGACTGCACTGCAAATTAGCCTTTTCAGAAGAATGCGCCTCACCTACTTGGCCTCAGCCATACACACACACTATAGGAGCTTTTTTCCTCATACCCACCCTGTCCCTTTCTACTTCTATCTGCAAAGTAACCTTCAACTAACCTTTAAACCAATAATTTCAATCCTATTTTCAATATCAATGGAGGAGTCAAGCCAGGCAATTATCTTTTATCTTTGTATACTTTGCTGTCAGAGTTAAAGCATAAGAAAGTTTTCCCAAGTGGGACGAGCGAGCGAGCGAGCGAGGGAGCGAGAGGGAGAATGATAGAGAGATATAGAGAGAAAGCTCTAAACCATAAGGGGTTTGCAGGAGGGTGGGGGGGAGAGAGAGAAAGTAGGCAAAAGGGAGAGCGAGAGAAAAAACAGAGCAAGAAATAGAGAGCACAGCTCAGCCTGTGATGCTATCAGGAAGACACTAATGCAAGGATGAATAATTCAGTAATGAGTAGGAGATTGTCATAAAAACACCGCTTACATCCTCATCGCCGGCTTCCGGGAGGTGCTGCAACCGGCAGGTTGTTTGTGTGCGTGTGCGTGTGCGTGTGTGTGTGTGTGTGTGTGTGTGTGTGTGTGTGTGTGCGTGTGGCTTGCTGGAAGTCTCTGGAAGACAGCAATGGGAGGAAGACACTAAAGATAAACATGACAAATTGTCAGTTCAATTATCACAGTTGGGAATGGGGGGGGGGGGTTCCTACTTCCTGGTGCACAGCCGATAGGTAGTAGTGCCACAACATATGACACATTTTTCAGGCCTTTTCAGACCAAAAGCAGCTCACTTGTGTGACAGTGATTTAGAACCATGTTGTAGAGGACTGAATCCTGAGAAGAAGGAAAAAATGTTTTTTGGGGGGTGGAGGGGAGGGGTATGTGAAAAAGAAATTCCCACTGGTACTCATTAAAATTCAGCAGCACAGCTACAACCCCCCGCCTCCCCCCCTTGTTCTATCGCCGTCTGTTCCTCCAACAGTTTGTGTTTCCTTGTTGCCTCCTTGGCCGCCTCCCAGGACCAGCCATGATCGGTTTGATGAATTCATAAAACAACGTTGCATTCTTGATTGAGATGAGACAATGTACGCGATAGGGGGGGCGAGAGGGAAGAAGGGAGGAACTATCCATTCGTCAGAGAATGTAAGAGAGGTGAAGCATGAACGAATGTGTCGGCCAAGGCCAAGGCCATGCATTTGGCAGGTGATATCGGATGAAGGTGTCAGCTAATACTGTAGTGTGGGTTTTGCAAAATACGAATATCCTTAGTGTCAATTTAACATTCTCAGGATTCGAGAGAATCTAGGTCAAAGGTAAAAGATGAATAAGAGGTATGAGCATTCCAGGGCAGAATGTTCTTTATTATTAGGGGAGTGAACGCAAAACCACATCATTGAAATGATGATCATCGCCAAGTCTCAGATACCAGGCATTCATACGCATCAGCCCTCCAACTATTCCCAGATTCCTGGAGACCGGGCCAGGTCAGCTTCTGGGGGCCCGAGCAGCTCATAATAATGCCTTGGATCAGATCTCACAAGCTTTTCCCAGCCCCTCACTAAAGCCACTTGGGGGAGAGATGCAATATTGAAGAGCTTGGTGTCATTTGAAGTCACTGACAGAAACGCACGGAGCCGGGCCAGACCAATCCAGCTCTCATTTCCTCCCCGCTACATCAAGCAGCTGCTGCTCTGCTTGGGCCTGGAATGATTGGACATTGTTGCCATTGGGCTTATGATATAGGCCTGCTGTGTGCGTGCGTGCGTGCGTGCGTGCGTGCGTGCGTGCGTGCGTGCGTGCGTGCGTGCGTGTGTGCGTGCGTGCGTGATAGAGAAAGAGAGTGAAAGTGTGTCTTTATAACCCCACACTCCAAAGAAAGATACAAAGCCCGTTGGGAGAGAAGATATTGCAGGTGAATGTCCAAAAAAGGGTCAATTTGATGTCCTTCCAGTGTGTGTCCTTCCAAATCTACAAAAGTACAATTGCCTTTTTCTGAAAAAACAACAAAATGATGGAGCTTGCACAAGAACTAAAGTTACCCCCGTAAACCTGTAATGTGACAATGTACGTAGATTCTTGAGTTGTTATTAACTGAAAACTATAATAGTGACCATTAGCCATTTTGACCCACGCCGCTCTAATTTAAGAAGAGAACAGCTAAGACTAAGGACTAAGGTCCCCCAGAAAGAAGACGTATTTTTCAATTGTTTTGAAAAGCATAGCCTGCATATATTGAAAGCTTTATTTCAACTTGGACTATACATCAAGTGTCGCCAAAAATGTCCCCCATAAAATGTGGTCCTGGTAAAAGTTTGATAACTTCTAGACAAAAGGATTAAATGCCTTGGTAAAAAATTCAAAAAAGATAAGGAAATGGTGTTGTTAGTACTTTGTTGTTCTAGCACTCATTCATTTGGTTATGTATTGGTTGAGTACATAAAACTGTGGCACTGTAGCACACTGTAGCAAATGTCACATTATAGCCTACTACTGTATATAAGCGATAATAACTATAGTCATGTTTGCCGCAATCTGGGAACCCATCGTCAAAGAAGAAAGTGCGACACCTATCGGTCTGTCTCAGCGACTCTGAGGCTGTCTCGAGAGATTATGTTTGCCGTGACTTTTACCACGTGTCGATGTAATTGTCGTGGGGCGGCTGTGGCTCAGGAAGTAGAGTGGGGTGGCCAATGGTCCGTGGGACGGCGGTTCACATCCCGGCTACTCCTGTCTACATGTCGAAGTGTCCTTGGGCAAGACACTGAACCCCGCGTTGCCTCCAATGGTGTTAGCTTGTCAGTTGCCACCATTGGTGTGTGAATGTGGGAAGTGAGGACGCTGGCGTTGACTGTTCGCCGCTTCACCTCCCAATGTATGAATGAATGGAACATTGTAAGCGCTTTGAGTTCGCAACTTGCTTAGAAAAGCGCTATAAAAATGCAATTCATTATTATTATTACTAGAAGCTGGGCCGCCCGAGCGTCTAGTCGGCGACCTGGCCAACTCGGAACAATGTAAATAGGGAATGAATGCCCCGCCCTTTAATGCAAACCCCATTATACCTGTTTTCATAGGACCCGTTTTGACCATCCGTCTGCCTGTGTCCATTTATGCCCATATATGGAGATATCTGTATCTGTCTGTCTGTCTGTCAGCGTCCATTTTATGTCCATATATGGAGATCACTGCAGTTATAGTTCTGGGTCCATTTTATGCTCATATATGGAGATATCTGTCTATCTGCGTCCATTTTATGCCCATATATGGAGTATCTGTCTGTGCCTCCAACTGTGTTGCAGACACAGTGCCGGTTCCCCCTTTAATGCAAACCTCATTATACCTGAACATCTGTTTGCCTGTGTCCATATATGCCCATATATGGAGATATCTGTATCTGTCTGTCTGCGTCCATTTTATGCCCATATATGGAGATCTTTGACCATCTGTTTGCCTCTGTCCATTTATGTCCATATATGGAGATATCTGTATCTGTCTGTCTGCAATCCATTTTATGCCCATATATGGGGGCATTCATTTTATGCCCATATATGGAGAACGCGCGTGCCCGTGGGACGAACGGTTCTCGAGATACGCGGATTACATACATACATAAACACTCACAGAGATTTTTTGTTGACTCATGTGGCGTACGTGATGTCAGAGCCTTTTATGAAGTGATGTCACAATGAGTCAGAGCTTTCGCCGATTTCCTCCGGAACAGCCTGATGTCAACAATCAACCCCGCATAAGGAGATTCCGAACGTTTCGCGCCGGTTCGGGAAAACCACGCGTCGGGTCGGGTCGAGACCCGGCACTGCACTCCGTGCCGCGGCGGGGAACGCGCGTGCCGAATCTGAAGCCGGTGGGACGAACGGTTCTCGAGATACGCGGATTACAGACACGCAGAGACTTCTCGCATTTATAGATAGATTATTAATTATAGCTCATTACGGACCAAAAAGGTTGACCTAATACTGTAGTCAGTTTTATTTATTTATCATTTAATTAGCATCCAAACCAGAACAGGAACGTTGACGTATAAAGGAGATATTCTCAAGTTTATTAATTCAGCGGGCACAAGCCTCACAACCTTAAGGCCAAGCTCCATGCAAGCATCCATTAAGCCCTATCTTGTTTAGTATTTACACCCACGCAACATTCCTCTCCGTTTGTTTCTCAGCCTTTGAATTACACACAGACTAATTGACCACCAGCCTGGTGCATGAATCCCTCCCTGGAGCGCTAGCGGGGATAGATGGAGGAGGCTGGTTAGGCAGCGATCGCAATGGGAGCAGGTTTAATGATGTACTGAGCATCAGAAAATACCCTAATAAGCTGTGAAACTCCCTCCGTATTTTTTTTCCCCTTGCAAACAGCTCCTTTTTGTTCCAAAACATACATGTTTCCTTTGGAACAGCGCTATTAGACAATTACACTGGAAAAGTATAAATATCATTAAGACATTTAGGCCTAGCATTATTGACCGCTTTAACAATTGAAAAATAGCAGATATACAAGCACTCGGTGCCGCGCTGCGAGCTTGCAGATCTGCTATTTTCGAAAAATCATGATATTTCTTTGCGAGTCGTTGAATATATCTATTTAAAAGCGAACATTTGTGACTCAAATATTTGCTTCTGGGTGGTCCCTGGAACAACATATTTTGAGATTGGGGGTCTGCGTCCGAATAAATGTAATTTTGGGGGTCCTTGACATGAAAAAGTTTGAGAACAGCTGATTTAGAGGAAGGATTTAGAAGTCGGGTCAAAGATATTCAAAGACTTGCACACATTTTCATGATTTTTCAAAAATAGCAGATCTACAAGCTCGCAGCGCGGCACTCGGTGCCGCGCTGTGAGCTTGTATATCTGCTGTTTTTCAATAGTTAAAGCATAAAATAATGGTTAAAGTGGTTCAAATCTAACGCGACTCGGGCGCGTTCCCGGTATTTGAGAGTTAAGACATATTCCTGCCTAATTAATTTAGAGGCCATGGTGTTCTCATCATCTGGGGGAGAGGAGAGGAGAGGGGGAATGCAGAAATAACAGAGTGAGCCAACCCTGCATTCAATTTTCTACTTGTTAATTTGCCCAGTACCCACTGGGAGAGGCAAAATAACCCAGAGTCAGAATTTTTTGCTGTTAATAATAATAATACGGCTTGCTTTTTATATATAACTAGGCAAATACTGGAGTGCGATTTGCATATTGTGTTGTGCTTTGAAATCGGGAAAACGCAGAAGGCCCAAAAGCCCCCCAAAATGCATTTAAAAGCCACAACCACTGCAGTATGTTTTTTTGTTGTATCTTTATTTATTTATTTCTTCACTTTAATGTGCTAATAAGCTTTCGGGCTCCCTTCGATATTTTTTTCTCCAATGCGCACAAGCTCTCTCTCTCGTTCTCACATGCATGAACAGTCGCGCGCGCGCGCACACACACGCGCGCACGTTGCACGCACGCACACACGCACGCGCGCACGCACGCACGCACGCACGCACGCACACTTCTTATTATAGATTCCCTCCTTTCCACTCTCCACATCTTTTTACACTGCTATACTCCCTCGTCTCTCACCCGATAGCTTTTGTTATCACCTATCTCTTCTTTGAGATTGTTGCAGAGTCTCCTGAGACGGCAGCAGGGAACGGTTCTGTTCCCTGCTGATTTTAACTGCACCTTGATTTTCAAACACCTGCCTCTCTTCACTGGTACAGGACTTTTGGATGTGAGCGCGTCGCTGTAATTTGCCCTTGAGGTACGCCTGCAATACCCGCCCTTTCACATTATGCAGCAGTGCAGAATTCAAACAGAATAATTTCCATCACTTAATTCCTAAAACAATTATCAATGAATAGCCAACGTCTACAAGGGAGAAATCGTAACTAAACAGCCTCAATAAAAAGCTTTGTTTTGTGTTAATATGCAGGTGCATCGTATTTGTTTGAAGATGAATAGATGATATAATACAACAGGTAGTCGGGCTCTCAATGGAAAACAGGCTCTCCAACCGTGCATATAACGAGCACTACTGCACTGTCTCTCATCAAGTAAAGAAATCAGCTGCGTTGGTCACGAAAGACAGCAAGCGCTCCTCTCTCCCCACACTATGCTAGGCGGCTAGGCTAGTGGTTTTCATGTGACGTTCAGGGACATAGTAGCTAAATGTGGCATTAAAAGATTACAAATTCCTATCGAATATCTTAATTACAATGAATTGAAGTTGACATCTTTTTTTTAAGGGCAACAGTTAATCGCACACCCTCTCGTGTAATATTGCTTAAATAATCATTGTGGTCAAGTGGAATAGGACTAAATATTCAAATATAGTTGAATTAAGTAAAGGTTAACTTTAGATACATTTCTTGTAATGATTCCTGAAGTACACTAAGCAATTATCATGTGAATGATAGTGATGTAATGAAGATTGGTTAAAGCTCATGATGCATCCATCACATATGATTTGAGCATTTAGGAAAGCATCTTGTGACAGGGTGGATGCCTTTGGATAACAGCTGCAATTACTGGACATAACTTTCCCACTCTGTGCGTTTGTATGTTCTTATTACTGTAGTCAAGACACTTACAGTAGACCTAGAGTTACAGAGGCATGGTAAAGGTGTATGATTTCCATTTCAAAGAAGTCACTTTGGGGCAAAATGTGGTCATTTTAATGTCCCGCTTCTAGATCAAGTGGATACGCCCAACAACCAAATTATAGGCCTACTGTATGTAACTTACGGCTCAACTGTACATAAAGGGGATCGTTTCATCTCAGGTCTTTACACAGAGATACGGGTTCATCTCGGGTCAGCCATGACTGTATAAAGGTGGCGTACTTAGATCTTTTGCCTCTTCTCTGTCTTGAGAGATTACCAAAGTCATGATGACAAGGGTCCAACTCATAATACTAGAGATGCTAAAGCGTTAATATGATTATAGTTCTGTTGAGGGCACACCCATCCTTGGAATATTTGCACCCTCACATGGGCAGAAAACTCTAGAAAACTGATAGAGATGGTAAAATATACTTACTCACTTAAAGGAGAATTCCGAACTACCCATTTTCTTACTTAATCTGATTTTAATATCCCAGAACCAGTGGTACAGGTTTATATATATATATATATATATATATATATATATATATATATATATATATATATATATATATATTATCCTTAATCCACAGCAGCTCTCATCCCAAGTGCGATTTATCGGCAAATCGCTTATTTGTATCGCTCGAATTTTGTTGTTGTAGATAATGTGTTGTTTATAATGACTTAATACTCTCCACAGTGTTTGTGTACCAAATGAGCCGCCGAGGTGGACTACGGTGGCGACTTTGGATGAAATCACAGGAGAATCTCGTTTTGCAAGACTTCAGGAAGTACAAACACCGTGGACAGTATTTCGTCATTATATGAACAACAGATATCTACAAAAATGTAATAAAAATCGTCCGATAGAAATATGCGATTTACCGATAAACCCCACCACTCTTGGAGCTGCTGTGGATAGAAAAATACGAAAAAAAGAAAGAAATCCTGTACCACTTGTTCTGGCTGGGATATTATAACATTAAAAACAGTTCTACTGCCAGATGTTATTATTTATTTATTGGTGCTGGTGCCAGCAAAAAGCAGCTTACCTTTGCGATGTTATAGAAAATGGGTGCATCTCTCCATTCCGACATGTCTCCTTTCCGACAGAACTAACCCTATCTCTTACCCTAACCCTAACCATAACCTCTGTGGAGGTGTCGCCACTCCGACAATAAGAAGTCACTGTAGGTGTGGCGACATGTCGGAATGGAGAGAGCCTCCCATAGAAAATTATCTATTGATATTTTCAAACTAATTATTTTTACAATACAACGCTCATATGTGTACTTTAGCCGAGCTGGCGGCAGAGGGCAGCCTTATGCAAAGAATGACTGTGAATTGGGCCGCTTCGCTTGCCATCCATTCAGAGCATAGAAATGCATTTTCTAGATCAGATCCACAGAAAACAGCCAGGAAGTGATTTGGGACTCCATTATTGCTAACGTGCGGTGGATTTTTGAGAGCAGCATTACGGGAGATGTTTTTACTGTACACGGTGGCGCGACCTCTCATCAGCTTAGTCATCAGACAAGGTAAAAAGAACGAGCCGTATTGGCAACGAGCTGAGTTGAAAATTGGGGCTAACGGGAACGTCCGAAGCGGTACAAGAGTTAAGGTGGGTAGTCCGGAATTCTCCCCTTTGTTCCCTGTGGAACATAATGCTATGGCTATATACTTCCAAATGGTCCTATCCTGTGCAGCATGTTCTGCCTCGTCCCAAGGTCTGCTGCTTTCAGTTCTGAGAGTCTGCCCAGCACACACACCTCTCCATTTCCCCACATTCTCTCTCCCTCTCTCCACGTCCTCTCCCAGTGCAAGGTGGATTATAGATATACAGTAAGAGCCAGGGTACACACACACACACAGGACACAGACAGTGATTGATATTTAACAAGCCCTAAAGACGGGGTGTTCTTCTCTCTTCCTCCCACCTCTCCACTCCACTTACATTTATACCTGCACGCACACAGTCCCTTAAAGCCAAGAGAGGGAAAGTCCAATTAACTGTATAGTCAAATGAGGTGTACTGACTACTGACAGAAGTAGGCTACAATCATATAAACACACGCACGCACGCACGCACGCACGCACGCACACACACACACACACACACACACACACACACACACACGGTATCCTATGGTTTTAATGAGACAGATTTGAGTATATCACTATTTCTCCTTCAAAAACATAGCAAACTTGTAGCTTGGGTGGTATTTATTTTTCGTCCTCTTCCTCTCTCTCTCTCTCTCTCTCTCTCTCTGTCTCCCACCCTCAGGCTAGTCAGAGCGAGTTAGCATCTCACCCCCAGTGTGTTCGTATAATTCAAATGACAATGCTGTCTGTGGCGGTGACGCGCCATGCATTATTCAGCACAACGTCTTGGTTCCTCACACAGCAGATAATAATACTGAGGTATGATACCCAACACTAAAGCAGACCGCACAGTCGCACACACAATAATCAAAATGGCAACCATTAAATAGTTAATTAGGAGACTAAATAAATGGAAGCTGATGGCAAACCGGAACCGGTAATTTCAATTTATCATAAGCTGTTTAAAATGGCCTCATTTTACCTTCTTGTTACAGTAGGTACATTAGCCTATTTATCATTGTAAATGAGGGTCTCCCTCAATGATCTCGCAGAGAATTGAAAATATTATACATTATTATAATGCATTACAACTATGATAATTACAGCATAATTGCGACCGTAGGTCGCAAGTTTACTATATGAAAACCGGCACATCTTGTCCACGTATCCGTGTATCTCTGAAGGTCACGCCTGACACTGTGGTTCCCCTGACACATCACTGTGACATCACCTATGTAAAAGTCCATATATGGGTATTCCCCAGAATCCCTTTTATGCCAATATATGAATATCCCTGATGTCATCGATATACATCACTGGCCAGATGGCCAAGAAATTGCCCATATCTGTGGGGATAGGGATCTCCATGTATGGGCATCAGATAGGGATCTCCATGTATGGGCATGAAAGGAATTGTATGTTGTGATGTCATGGGAACCACTTTAACAGAATCTCTTTTATGCCCATATATGGAGATCCCTGATGTCATCAATATTAAGCCCATATATAACAGGACTTCATATGGGAATGCCCATATATGGAGGAAGACAGCCCATATCTGTGTGGCTGGTTCAGACAGGGATCTCCATGTATGGGCATAAAAGGGATGTACCATATACAGTACACGGATCTCCATATATGTGTATATATATATGGGTAACTGGTCCGATATACATCACTGGCCAGATGGCCAAGAATTGGTGCGTGAGGTTGCATGTCGCCCTGAGGCGTCTTACTACACTATGACCCTTGCAAAGTCATGTCTGAGTGTCCATTTCCAACTGTCATGAAGAATACTTAACCCTGTAAAGGCTTTATCAGAGTCCGAGGTGAAGAGCTATCACCTCAACTTTTAGGTGATAAGCTATCACCTAAAAATGAGAAAACAAGTGGAGGCCATCATAGTCACAGACTCACGGTGAAGTCCTATCACCGTGAGTCCGTGCCTCTAAAACCAGGGGGCACACTGATTGGTCAAGATCAACTAATCAGTGAATGGGGTGATTGGGAGATGTCTGAAAGTAAAAACATGGAGAGATGTCTAGGTCTGCGGTGATAGCTCTTCACTGCGGCTAATGGCGTAATGTTGTAGTTTTCTGACTTTAAAAAGACTACAACGCTGTGAGAGCTTATCACCGCAGACTGTACTATGATATCCCCTTAAGTCATTACAAATTAATTCCGAGTTATGATGCATTATATGTTTGTTTATAATGCCCTGTAGACATGGGATGCGTATCAGGTTACACGCTCAATTTTGAACCATAAAAGCCCTGTTTTCACACTTCAAGACCAAAACGACGTACTCACCTCCTTTCGACGTGATGTGATTTCTCTTTGATTAGAATTCAGCATGAGGCCTGCTCTTACCATGCAGCCACCGAGGGAGGCCTATTGATTACCTGAAGCCAATCACTCTCTGCAGCAGCAGCAGCAGCACATCCTCAGAGACGCGCCAAGTACTATTTTCCTCCACATATTCTTTAATTAGCGATACAACCCGTGGGCACTAATCTATGAATCCCTCTCTCTGATATTCCTTGGATGTAGCGCGCCGCTTTGATTTTTCTCACCCAGCGAGGAGTATTGAGATTGGTGTACACCGTTGGAATTTTAATGTGTGCCTGGAAAGGGAGAAATGACAGCTTGTTGGCAGAGGAGAGGAGATCAAACGGAGCTTTCTTTCTCCCCCCCCCCCCCCCCCCCTCCATATTTGCACTCGTACACATCGCCCCTATCAAATAACCTCCGATTTATTGCTGCTGTCCCCGAAAACTGTGAATATAATACCCATAATCCAGCAATTACAGAGGATGGATGTGATTCTCCAAAGACAGCAGTTTCAAACTCTTGTCTTTTAACCACTTTTAAACCCTGTTTTCGCCGAATGTTTGCCTATTATGATGACTGACATGCCCAGAATGGGGACACTATGGGTTCATGTGGTTGAATAAATACCAATATAATATATTGACTGCATGAAAGATGGATACAAAAATAACTATAGATTGTCAACGTTGTGGCAAAGTAGTACTCAATGAAACAGTAACCATGTCATGTCTTCTGGAATTAGATCTACCGGTAAATGGTAAATGGTGCATTTACATAGCCGCCTTTATCCAAGGCGCTTTACAGTGATTGTGCATTATATTCACCCACTCACTCACACACACACACACACACACACACACACACACACACACACACACATATTCACACACCGATTGTAGAGTAAACCATGCAAGGCACCAACCAACCTGCTCATCGAGTCTTACTCAAGGACACTTCGACACTAACTCTGGGGGAACCTGGGATATTTTGATAATTGTAGTGCGTTCTCATGTGCAATCTTTCTTGTTTTGTATTAAGCGCATGCAGTACAAACAACACCAGCAACTCCTCTTTTCTATCACTGCAGGAACTTTTCCTGCTAGCAATGACTTAACTACTACAACACCCAGAATGCATTTCTTTGTATAGACATGCTACCCAATGATTGAAATGGTAAATGCTGCATTTATATAGCGCCTTGTGGCACTTTACAATGATTGTGCGTTACATTCACCCATTCACACAAACATTCAGACACCGATGGTGGAGGAAACCATGCAAGGCATCAACCAACCCCTGAACCCCTAATTGCTAGCAATTAGGGGTTCAGAGTCTTGCTCAAGGACACTTCAATGCTAACTCTTGCAGGGGAGCCTCCTGAGCTAAAGCCACTGCTGCCCTTGTTTGAAATAGGGTTGGAAAAGTGGTGATGTGTTTCTTTACCAATAATATCCCACAGCACACTGACTGTCCATGTGGTCTAAATACATTTTCCCTCCTTAGTTTCTGTATCATGTACCCTGAGCTGCTGGACTAATCTATGGATCAATCTTTGACGTGTGCCTGCCAGACGGCTGTTTGAGCATGCCTTTGATGAGGCCAGGTTTGTTTATCTGTGGCGAGCCATAGCTACTTAGTACATTTCAAACAGGCTCAACACTAAGCTAATTAGCACGACCTAGCGTAGTTTGTGGCGCATGGAACAGACTGAGCGTAATTGCCCGGGCCCTGGACGCTAACACTAATTCGTTAGCCTCCAAGAAGCAAGATAAACAACATGCTGCTAATATCTCATTAGAAGGCCACTAGCTGCTATCCATTTATAGGCCTACTGCTAAATGCTAATACTGATCTAATGTCCTAATACCGGGAAGGCACAGAGAAGGGATGTGATGAATTAACTTTGTGTACACGGGCATGGGTTATCAATAATGATGATGGTTCAGACCAGTGGTGTAAAATGTACTCACATTTTTTACTAAAGGTAAAAGTACATAAGTAGTTTTCAAATGTATAAAATGCATAGAAATCTTTATTTTGAAAATAGCAGATCTACAAGCTCACAATGCGTCGCAAAGTGAGCATTGTGAGCTTGTAGATCGGCTATTTTCAAATGGTCAAAATGTACAGCTATAGGGCTGAAGTGGTTAATGTTTTGTAATAATAATAAAAATCTTCAAAGTAACTAGTAGACCTATCCTATACCAACTAAAGTTTTAAAATAACTGTAGTGGAGTAATAAAAGTATAATTTGTCACTGAGATGTAGTGGAGTAGAAGTAAAAATACCTCAAAATTGTACCTAAGTACAGTACTTGAGTATATGTTACTTTACACCACTGGTTCAGACTCAGAGACAATGACTTAAAGGGCCAGTTCACCTCTGGGACAACCGGATCTTATTTTATTGTAGTTTGTGACACGATCAACACAATCCTGAGTTATTTTTTGTGTTATTTTAGTATTTCAGCATGAATGATGATGCATTTTGCATCATATGAGTCATCATGCTGCATCATATGACGCAAAACGCATCATCATTCATGCTGAAATACTAAAATATCTCAAAACACAGATTGAACACAAAAAAGAACTCAGGATTGTGTTGATCGTGTCCCAAACAACAATAAAATAAGATCTGGTTGTCCCAGAGGTGAACTGGCCCTTTAATGTTGAAAGTCTCGGAATCAACTTGCAACATTTTTATTGGTTCTTCAGTCCATTGACTCTTAGTGAAATGTTATTTTAGGCAGTGGGATCAACTGTAACATTGCAGATTGCATTTGAAAAGATGTACAGAAACACACACAAACACACACACACACACACACACACACACACACACACACACACACACACACACACACACACACACACACACACACACACACAGGTTTGCAATTGCTACTTTGTGGGGACATTACACATAGTCTACTATCTTTGTGGGGACATTCCATTCATTTTTAAACCTAACCCTAACCCCTAACCTAACCCCTAAACACCTTGTGGGGACCTATTAATAAGCCCCCACAAGGTTTTTTCCTCTGATTGTACTATCTTTGTAGGGACATGAGGTCCCCACAAAGTAGTAATTCCCTGTCTCCACACACACACACACACACACACACACACACACACACACACACACACACACACACACACACACACACACACACACGTGCGTATCCTGATCTTCAAATTGGTCTGCGGCAAACATGGGAAAGGGGAGAGTCGCTAAGTTGTGCATTCGAGTGTGTTGTTGTTGTCGTCGTTGTTGTACAGTATATGTGTGTGTGCGTGTGTGTGTGCGTGCTTGCGTGCGTGCGTGCGCTTGTGTGCGCGCGCGCATGTGCGCGTGTGTGGTGCAGTGCCAGTGAGGGCATGGCTCAGCCTCAGATCCGAGGAGGCCTGCAGGAATGTTCCCTTGCCTTTGAAGAGCTCTGCCGTCTGCCTGCGCTCAACAAATATCAGGTCTAGAATGAAGGGAATGTGGCTTCACACGGCTCCATCCGGCCCTGTTTTATTAAGGGATTTAGGCCTAGACTCATTGAATGCTTTAACCAGTGAAAAATAGCAGATATACAAGCTCACAGCGCGGCACCGAGTGCCGCGCTGCGAGCTTGTAGATCTGCTATTTTTGGAAAAAGTCGTGAAAATGTGTGCAAATCTTTGAATATATGTATTTTCAAAGCGAACCTCAAATTTTGCTTCTGGGTGGTCCCTGGAACTAGATATTTTGAAATGGGGGTACGTGGCCAAATAAATATCATTTTGGGGGTCCTTCACATGAAAAGGTTTGAGAACCACTGACATAGTAGTCTCTCAAGAACAGACTAACCGAGCTCCAGTTAAGCGGAAAAGGACCTTTTCTTAGACGATGGCTGGCCAGATTGCTGACATAGAAACATGGGTTTTCCAAAAAACCTTAGAAGGATTCAAAAGACACTTATAGAATCGGGTCAAAATTCTAATTTTCACGATTTTTCAAAAATAGCAGATCTACAAGCTCGCAGCGCGGCACTCGGTGCCGCGCTGCGAGCTTGTATATCTGCTATTTTTCAATAGTTAAAGCATAAAATAATGATACACAAAATGTGTACCCGTTCTGAACGGGTTAAGGGATCCTGCCCGGCGTTTCATCCCGCTGCCTCTGTTGTTGCGGTGGCGGGGCGGGGGGCGGGGGGGGGGGGGGGAGGATGAAGAGGGCACATCCATACTGATGAGGTGCGCCAGGATCCTGGGCTATAGAGCTCAAAGACACATTCACCCTTCAATCAAAACACGGCCAAGCCAGGTTGACTGAGGTGAGGCAGACACAGCGAAATATAGCCGCGTCGTGGTTGTCAAACTTATTGTGTTGGCTCAGGGCACCCCTGTAGATAACGTTGTCAATGCAGTGGTGAACCTGAGATTACAGGCTGAAATAAAACAGGGATTTTCAACAACATATACTGTATTGAGTCAGACTCATTTTCAAGTGATCGTGTTATATCATTCGTTGTACTTTAAGCCAGTGGTTCTCAACCTTTTCAGGCCGCGACCCCCAAAATAATCATATTTTAAATGACGAGCACTAAGAGTTGAGGCATTACATTTTGATTAACATGGTTCTATTGTGAAAATAGTCGATCTACATGCTCACAACGCAAGGCGTTGTTGAGCATGTAGATCGGCTATTTTCACAATGTCTGCCTCTAATATTTGACAATTTGGCCAATGTTTAATTTGTCATTTTAGAGGTATTAAAAAGTCCTTAAATTGTCACTTTAGAAATGTGCAGATACCCTCTATACACTCAAAGCTTATGTTGGTTTGTTTACTGTTGAGGGAGAAAACAATGTTGCACATTAAGTTAATCATCTGGGGGACACAAAATAATTTGGGGACCCGACGCACAGGTTTGAGAACCACTGCTTTAAAGAGGTGGTGCCATGATTTACCCCCCCCCCCCCCCCCCCCTCTAAAACATGATTATCATGTATTATGATTATACTAGGAGGAAGATTTTTTCTTTTTTCAAAAAAGTATACAGAAAGAGTTAAAATTGGGTTTTTATGTGGCCACACCCCCAGTTCATTAAGTATGCATGGATGTCATGGTGGGTGGTGACCCAGCTGAAGTTAGCCACACCCCACAGTGTTGGGTGAATGGTAATTAGGGGAGGAGTTGATTCTGTGATGTAAAAGTATCTGCGTTTTTTTTAACTGACACTTTTGACCACAAGGTGGCAGCCTCCAAGAG
Source organism: Nannobrachium achirus (assembly GCF_963921795.1). NCBI lineage: Eukaryota > Metazoa > Chordata > Actinopteri > Myctophiformes > Myctophidae > Nannobrachium > Nannobrachium achirus. Next base: position 5,570,784 of record NC_137816.1, on the reverse strand, counting down.
AAAACAAACAAATACCAAGAGAATACATAATTGCTCATAAAAACCACACCAGGGGGTCCAATGATGTACTTTCAACCTCCTAGACACATGAAAAACTGAAAAAGTACAAAACTATGGCACCACCTCTTTAAGCTGTCCATGATTATGTCTTGCTCATTAACTCAACCCATCGAGACTCAGTCCTCCATCTCTATGAAAAGTTTGCTGACCTTCACACGGTCTTAAACTGAGCAGAGAGAGTTCCCTCTGTCTCTCCTTGTCATCCTTTGCTCCATCCCTCCTCCCCTCCCTCCCTTCCTCCATCTCCCCAGCTCAGCATTACTTAGCCTCGACTCCCTGACTCAGCGTCTCTCACCAGCCCCAGACACCAGTATTGAACGAATTTTATTGTGCCCGCACTTTTTCCTCGTTTGAAACAATATAGCCTGACTGTTGCTACAGTATCGATTCAAGTGGATTGTGCTTTGGTAAGCGTTCCTGCAAGCTCTCCGCTGCTATATTAAAACCCATTCAGGACGGGTACACAATTTGTGTTTCATTATTTTATGCTTTAACTATTGAAAAATATCAGATATACAAGCTCACAGCGCGGCACCGAGTGCCGCGCTGCGAGCTTGTAGATCTGCTATTTTTGAAAAATCGTGAAAATTAGAATTTTGACCCGATTCTTTAAGTGTCTTTTGAATCCTTCTAAGATTTTTTGAAAAACCTATGTTTCTATGTCAGCAATCTGGCCAGCCATCGTCAAAGAAAAGGTCCTTTTCACTTAACTGGAGCTCAGTTAGTCTGTTCTTGAGAGACTACTATGTCAGTGGTTCTCATACTTTTTCACGTGAAGGACCCCCAAAATGATATGTATTTGGCCACGGACCCCCATCTCAAAATATCTAGTTCCAGGGACCACCCAGAAGCAAAATTTGAGATGCAAAACGTTCGCTTTGAAAATACATATATTCAAAGATTTTCACACATTTTCACGACTTTATCAAAAATAGCAGATCTACAAGCGAGCTTGTATATCTGCTATTTTTCAATAGTTAAAGCAGAATAGCTAAAGCAGTCAATAATCCTAGGCCTAAATGGGTTAAGCAATCGTTTCCCACAATAGACGACACCCTTCCCCTCATGTCCCTCCTGCAGTTTGGTGACTCCACTCTAATGGGTTTGACATTACTCACACTGGAAATTGTATTGTGAAAAGGGTTGAAAATGGTGTAGGAGGGTGGGAGGGCAATGGCTGCCATCAACGTGCCTGTCACAAAATGTAGTTTTTAAATACGTGAGAAAATGTTCCTGTTTCAAACCGACAGTTTACGATACTTACCATGATGTAATGTTTGTCCATACTTTGATATAAGAGCTAGGGCCGTGCAAAAAAAGAAACTCAATAGCGTACTATGAAATATCCTGGACTCCAAATGAAATCCTCCGTAGACATTGATGTGCCTGGATTGATTCCCACTGACCCACCATTTATTTTGCACGTCTTTGGTTTTAATGCAGTGTGACTATATCCCCCCCTTCCAGTTCCCCGGAGCCCTCTGAAGTATGTCTCCTTAACCCTGCAAGGCCCAGCATTGCTTTTTGGCAACGTTTTTTAAATAATTTAAAAAAAAATGTTATAATTAGTTTTCCTGTTCTTTTTTTTACATTAACATCACCATTAAATCCTATTGTTTAGTATTACAATGCCATTGGCCACGATATTTGCATATAAATACCCCCCACAGAGACATACATTCACACCTCCCAGAGAAGTTGAAATTCCAGCGTCTGGACGAACAACATCTCACTTTTTAACTGAAGCTATTCCTCACAAAAACATAAGTAAAATGCCTGTAATATTGTTTTTCGTGATCATTAAAATGTCTAGAACATGTACATATGTTATTATTGTGAAAAATATCACCAAAATGCAGATTAGAGCATGATTTATGATTTATGATTTATGGCTATAAAACCTTACAAAAACATTATTATTTTTTTTACATTACATTTTCCTGTGATTAGGACTCCCACAACACCATCAGACTTTTTTTTATTTTTTTGGGCCAGTAGAAATTAATTCGGGCCTTGCAGGGTTAAATCACTGGGGCCCTGGGAGTGCAAACTGCAAATGCTTTCAGATGGAGGGCCTGCTTTTCACATCAGTTGTGGTGCATTGGATTCCCGCTACGCTATCTGCTATCGCCTCCCCGTGTCGCCGAGTGTCAATAAATCAGTGCACTCTAAAAGGCAGGGCCACGGTTGGAACATGTGGGGAGAATAACATGCCCTGTAGTCACGCATATTTAAATATACAAGGGCCCTGTGTCGCTGTTGATTGGGCCACACATCATAGCCCATGCAGCGCGCCCAAGACAGTGGAAAAATGGCTGCCATTTGGGAGCATTTAAATGGTAAAACCATTTAGCATGTGACTTGCCAGCATAATGTAATTGGTTGCAGCCCGCAGACAAGTATTGTGTGTATGTGAGTATCATGTGTGCAGGTCTGTGTGACCGTATCTTTCTTTAGAGCGTTCGGCGTGACATTTTAGTCTGGCAGAATCCGGCACTCTGCGCTCGCGCGTGTTTATCTCTGATCAGCTACCAATGGAAAAGACAGACTATTACTGCAGCCTTCTTTATGGAAATGGCTTGATTCAAATATCAGTCCATATATTATAGGTTACTGTGAGCTTTAAATACAATGATCTGTGGATCCATGGATTGACATCTAGACCTACTGCACATACAGTATGAAACAGAGCCACTACCTTTAAATGCATTTTGAGAAAAAATAATGCTGTTATTTGTTCCAAAAGCTTTATACCCTGTATATATACTGTATATAAAATGTCACAATGCGACATAGCTCTGTTTACACAATGCTGTACCCCTCCCAATGTATATATGTTCCCCATCTCAACTGTTTTTATTTTATTTGTGACACTTGCTTTGGCAATGTAAACGTATGTTTTCTCATGCCAATAAAGCTCCTTTGAATTGCATTGAAATTGAATTGGGATTGAATTGAATTGATCTGCAATTTTACTAATACTGTAGGTCTATTAAAAGCCAAAACACACAAACAATTAAGGAGCTTATAGGATTATGACACACTATTAAGTTATGTACCAATTTGTCTCAAATTAATTGACATTTACCTCACAACACATAACACATTAAGAGCTCATTGTGCCTTT
>NC_137816.1:5545073-5567397 GCF_963921795.1 Nannobrachium achirus | reverse complement strand
ATATGAACACTATGGAAGTATAAAGTAATTTAAACCAGAATATGAACACTATGGAAGTATAAAGTCATTTAAACCAGAATATGAACGTGTAATGAGCTTGAGTTACTGAGTACTCTTCCACCTTTTAAAGTACTCCTCACGCCGCCCGGAACCCTTCCCAGGTCCTAAGCCCAAGAAGTTACCGGATCTTTTTAAAATGAAACACTGTCACTACACTACACCTTTAAGTTCACAAACAATTTCTCATTTGTGTAAACCCATTAAGTGTATTAAGTTCACAAACAGTTTCCCATTTGTGTAAACCTATGTAGGTGTACTAAGTTCACAAACAGTTTTAATAACCTTCCTTGCTTGTGTAAACCTACTATTACACATATACATATACATATTTAACACTAACATAAATACACTTCTCTGAATGAAAGCTGAGCTATCAATGAGACCCTCTTTAACTGGTGAATATTATTACTTTCTACAGCGACTATTTATTTTAGAGACCAAGATATGCACCTTACTTTAGAAATGTAGACCTTAGGTCTGAATGGAGAATGCAAAACCACAAAGACAGTGTAAAGTGTGAGTCTGAACTTGTAGCTTCTCTCGCCAAGGGCTCGGGAGAGACGCAGCTCAACTTATTAGCACAAACCGTCCAGAGTGAACATCAGTTCATCCGGTTAGGGGTTTTGGAGATTTGTGCTTTATCTGTCAAGCTCGCCCACCAGCTCAGCACGCGCTGAGTTGGCTTCTGATAGGGTGAAAAGACTTTTAACCTAATACTCTTGTTGAATCTTACCAAAAGTCTCAATCAGTCCCACAGCCAGGAGATGGTTTCGAGTGCCTGAAGGTGTTCAAAACCTTCCTCCCATGAGTGCAGCCTTCCCCGTAGGGAAGGAGAGAAAGTCAAACCTTTAAAAAGTTGTTAACTCTTGAAAAATGACTTCAGACAGACACCAGATAAAAGTGAATAAAAAAGCTTTAGTGGAATAAAAACAGTTACAAAATATAAAACCACCAATACAGTAATTGGCAATGAAATAATGAAGAAGTACGATATAAGTACTTGACTAAAAACAGAGAATCTAACAGAGTCAAAGTCTCTCTAAGTACAGGAACAAGTGGTGCAGAAATTGCACTAAGTACAAACAGGTCCATCCCCGACCCCTAACGGGCCGGGGATAGCTGCAACAACTCAACTAAAAAACAACTCAACACACTCTCTAAAAACACACTGAACAAGACAGACTAAACAGGAGACACGAAGCAGTCTCCTTTATACAGTAGTCCGTTGCAGTCACAGTGACGTGATTTACACACAGAACATATTTTAGCACACACACGTTTGCACGCTCTCACGCACTTCTGCATGCACTAACACGCACATCCTTTCATAATCGAGACGGTGAAGGTCAGGCTAGACTCCCCCATCCATGCCAGGTTGGGGAGTCGTCCGTTCTCACATCAGAAGCTTCTGGGAAACACCTCTCTCCCAGGATGTCATATCTCATGTTGACGTGATAAGAGATAACAGCACGGCCCGAACGTTAGGGAGGGACGGGCACCTGTCTCACTCACGCTCAGTCCAAGGTTGGTTTCCCAGACAGAGAGAAGATAACAGCTCGTTAGCGTTGGCCAGCTGCGCTGAGGAGTCATTCCAGTCCAAGGCCATCTTGTCGAGCTCCACGAACACACAGCAGCCGTGTGAAAAGCATGTCTCTCTCTCTCTATTCAGCAGACACAGCGCATAGGGTCTCAAAGGACGGGGTGCCACATACTTGGGGTCACAGGCGGGACCCCTAACACCCCCTCTGGCACCCTGGATCCTCTCATCCGCAGCCACCACGGAGTCAGGTGGGTCCTGTTCTTGAGCCTTGCGCGCGGCTTTCGCTGCCGCTCTCAGGGCTATCCTTGCCTCCTTCTCCTCCTGTGGGAGGGCGGCCCATTCTCCTGCAGGCAGGAATGTTGGAGCCTTCTTCGGGGGAGCCCCTTTGGTGGCTCCCCGCTCTCCGTTTTTTGAACCCTTGGCCTCAGTTGTCTCAGCCTTGGGCTGGGTCTCCTTTCTCGAGGCCTTCTTGCCTTGCGGCTTGAATAGCTTGGGTGCCACATTCTTGGGGTCCCGAGCAGGAGCCCCAGGGCCCCTAAGACCCCCTCTGGCACCCTGGTTCCCCTCCCGTGCTTTCGCCTCAATGGCAGCTGCGACAGCATCAGATGGGTATATTGCAGGATCTCGGTAGGCATCCCGGATTCCTGTTTTTCCATATTCCATACGAGGTCCCAACATGGCTTCCAGGCAACCAAAGCGATTCTGCCCTGATCCCTGAGTTTCAATGGTGGCCCACACTTGGCCCGCCTGGTAACGCAGAGAACTCACCATCACCCTGTAGATGGTTACACATGCAGGCACGATAGAGCGCCAGTTGTCTCCTATCAGGCGGGAATAGTTCACCAATCTCTTGATGGAGTGGCCTTTCAGTAACACGTAGTCTTCCCAAGTAGGTGTCAGGAACGGCTCTCTGTTGGACAGGTGTCCTCGTCTGATGCCCGCGATCTGCTCCCAAACTTGAGGAACCTTCAGGGCATCGTCGTGGATTTTATTGCCTTTGATGCCATATAGCTGCATCCTGGGCATCTCGGAGTCTTCATCGTCAGTGAGGTCCCCCAGAAGTGAGGGAAACACCACCTTCCAGACGGCACCCACAATGGGCACAGAAGGCTCCGCTGGTCGATCCATTGAAGCCGGGGTGGAGACACCACTCCGATCTTCCTCTGGGAGATATCCAGAGATCTGGTTCTCCGGGTGTTTGCTATTATGCAAATCAATAATGTGCTCATCTGGACAGGCTGGGCAGCCGCTGACACAGCCTGGACAGCCTGTATCTCCAGAGTTATTAGCAAGAAGATTGTCATCATTCATGTCGTCCAGGCAAATGGAGATGATCTGCTCTTGTCCTTCGCTGGCCATGTCTAGGTCGTCGTCAGGTTCCAATTCTCCACAAAGAATAGAAAGGTTTGAGAGGTGTCCCATATGATGGTCAGCAGACGTTTGTGACGAGAGCTTGCCTGAGGAGCTCCTTATATGCAGAGCCTCAGGCCACAGCTCCTCCCTAGGGAGGGGGTGCCCCTCCCTCCGGGTTCCTCCTCTCTCTTCCCACGGGAAATATATCTCCCGTTGAGAGATAAGAGATAAGAGCTCATTAGTGCCGGCCAGCTGTGTTGAGGTGTCACCCTAGTTCAAGGCCACCTTGTCTAGCTGGATGCACGAACACAGAGCAGCTTTGTCAGCAGTGTGCAAAAGCATGTATTTCTCTCTCTATGCAGTACAAACAGTGCATATGGATTAAAAGGACAGGGGGCCATATTCTTGGGGTCACAGTCAGGACCCCTAACACCCCCTCTGGCATTTGCATTCGGCCAGGGCAATGCCCAACCATGAGCAAGAACATCTGACCACAGCTTCAGCGGCCATAACAGGATAGGCTGCCAGGACGATGCACAGTCCATACAGGACGTAGCACCGCGGGCAAACCAATGCTCAACATCCCCTGGGCCCCTCCTTGGGCCCAAAGGTAAAGGCCTCGCCACCAGGGCGAATGAGAGGCTTGCGTGAAGCCTTCCCTGGCCAACTTCACCACACCATCGGATACGCCTAACCGGCGCTGGCACTCTTTCCAACTCCACTGTCCCCAGGTGGCGGGGACCGTCCTGGCGCTACACAGATCAACACTTCATGTCTGGCACACTCCAAGGCAAAGGGCATCTCCTTACGAGAACAACAGTTACCTGTCCCATGCCTTGGCGCAACCTCTCCATTCCTAACTAGGGGTTTACAACCCGAAGCTTCGGCCATTTCTCAGTGCTCACCTGGTCTTGCGAACTTGGTCAATATCCTACTATTACCGAGTTCTCCAACCTAAGCTGAGCCAATGTGGGCTCGCCCTGCCGACCGCTCCCTGAGGTAGCATTATCTAAGAGGTAGTTATTGAGGTAGTTATTTGCGGCGGTGGGATTGGCGAGTCCACGCCCATATAACTTAGGTTGGTCGCAAAGTCGTTAAAATATTATTAGATGTTCTCAACTGCTATTTTATCTAGTTCCTGATGGAGATGTTTTTACCGAACTGGCCGTCGGCTGTACACACCGACCTCCACTTCACTATGTTCAAAATCTCCGACGCTCTGGGGAGTTTTGTGAATAAAAAACACTTAAGCCTTGATAATATTAACTATCCTTTACTTCTGTAGTAAATAACTATACTCCAAGGGTCTCTCGGCTATTCTTTATGTGGCAGTGGACACGAATTTAATCAATCAATTATGCCTATAATTAATCAATTACTAATCAATAATATTATGCCTATAATTAATCAATTACTAATCAATAATATTATGCCTATAATAAATTAATTACTAATCAATAATCAATAATCAATCAATGCCCACCCAGGGACGCCATGTAATGAGCTTGAGTTACTGAGTACTCTTCCACCTTTTAAAGTACTCCTCACGCCGCCCGGAACCCTTCCCAGGTCCTAAGCCCAAGAAGTTACCGGATCTTTTTAAAATGAAACACTGTCACTACACTACACCTTTAAGTTCACAAACAATTTCTCATTTGTGTAAACCCATTAAGTGTATTAAGTTCACAAACAGTTTCCCATTTGTGTAAACCTATGTAGGTGTACTAAGTTCACAAACAGTTTTAATAACCTTCCTTGCTTGTGTAAACCTACTATTACACATATACATATACATATTTAACACTAACATAAATACACTTCTCTGAATGAAAGCTGAGCTATCAATGAGACCCTCTTTAACTGGTGAATATTATTACTTTCTACAGCGACTATTTATTTTAGAGACCAAGATATGCACCTTACTTTAGAAATGTAGACCTTAGGTCTGAATGGAGAATGCAAAACCACAAAGACAGTGTAAAGTGTGAGTCTGAACTTGTAGCTTCTCTCGCCAAGGGCTCGGGAGAGACGCAGCTCAACTTATTAGCACAAACCGTCCAGAGTGAACATCAGTTCATCCGGTTAGGGGTTTTGGAGATTTGTGCTTTATCTGTCAAGCTCGCCCACCAGCTCAGCACGCGCTGAGTTGGCTTCTGATAGGGTGAAAAGACTTTTAACCTAATACTCTTGTTGAATCTTACCAAAAGTCTCAATCAGTCCCACAGCCAGGAGATGGTTTCGAGTGCCTGAAGGTGTTCAAAACCTTCCTCCCATGAGTGCAGCCTTCCCCGTAGGGAAGGAGAGAAAGTCAAACCTTTAAAAAGTTGTTAACTCTTGAAAAATGACTTCAGACAGACACCAGATAAAAGTGAATAAAAAAGCTTTAGTGGAATAAAAACAGTTACAAAATATAAAACCACCAATACAGTAATTGGCAATGAAATAATGAAGAAGTACGATATAAGTACTTGACTAAAAACAGAGAATCTAACAGAGTCAAAGTCTCTCTAAGTACAGGAACAAGTGGTGCAGAAATTGCACTAAGTACAAACAGGTCCATCCCCGACCCCTAACGGGCCGGGGATAGCTGCAACAACTCAACTAAAAAACAACTCAACACACTCTCTAAAAACACACTGAACAAGACAGACTAAACAGGAGACACGAAGCAGTCTCCTTTATACAGTAGTCCGTTGCAGTCACAGTGACGTGATTTACACACAGAACATATTTTAGCACACACACGTTTGCACGCTCTCACGCACTTCTGCATGCACTAACACGCACATCCTTTCATAATCGAGACGGTGAAGGTCAGGCTAGACTCCCCCATCCATGCCAGGTTGGGGAGTCGTCCGTTCTCACATCAGAAGCTTCTGGGAAACACCTCTCTCCCAGGATGTCATATCTCATGTTGACGTGATAAGAGATAACAGCACGGCCCGAACGTTAGGGAGGGACGGGCACCTGTCTCACTCACGCTCAGTCCAAGGTTGGTTTCCCAGACAGAGAGAAGATAACAGCTCGTTAGCGTTGGCCAGCTGCGCTGAGGAGTCATTCCAGTCCAAGGCCATCTTGTCGAGCTCCACGAACACACAGCAGCCGTGTGAAAAGCATGTCTCTCTCTCTCTATTCAGCAGACACAGCGCATAGGGTCTCAAAGGACGGGGTGCCACATACTTGGGGTCACAGGCGGGACCCCTAACAGAACGCTATGGAAGAATAAAGTCATTTAAACCAGAATATGAACGCTATGGAAGAATAAAGTCATTTTAAACCAGAATATGGATCCTATGGGGGTCATGCTCAAGCTCCCTCAGCCCTATGTTCCCTCAGCCCTATGTTCCCTCAGCCCTATGTTCCCTCAGCCCTATGTTCCCTCACTCCCTAACAATTTATTATACCCTATGTTCCCTCAACCCTATGTTTCCCCCAGCCCTATGTTCCCTCAATTCCAAAATAGACCCTATGTTCCCTCAGCCCTATGTTCCCTCAACCCAAAAATAGACCCTATGTTCCCTCAGCCCTATGTTCCCTCAGCCCAAAATAGACGGTGCCATGGCATTGGTCCGACATCTCATTGTTCCGATGTCCCATTAAGGGTGTCTTACTGGGCAAGGTCACGCCATCTCTCTTGGCCACCAGTCTTGGCCATATATGGATTATGTTGGTGTGGTTCCCCTAACAGGGCATCATCTGGGAATACCCATATGTGAACTTTTAATTTATGTTATCCTTTATTAATATGGATGCTATGAAAGTATAAAGTCATTTAAACCAGAATATGGATGCTATGAAAGTATAAAGTCATTTAAACCAGAATATGGATGCTATGAAAGTATAAAGTCATTTAAACCAGAATATGGATGCTATGGAAGTATAAAGTCATTTAAACCAGAATATGGATGCTATGGAAGTATAAAGTCATTTAAACCAGAATATGGATGCTATGAAAGTATAAAGTCATTTAAACCAGAATATGGATGCTATGGAAGTATAAAGTCAATTTAAACCAGAATATGGATGCTATGGAAGTATAAAGTCATTTAAACCAGAATATGGATGCTATGGAAGTGTAAAGTCATTTAAACCAGAATATGGATGCTATGGAAGTATAAAGTCATTTTAAACCAGAATATGGATGCTATGGAAGTATAAAGTCATTTAAACCAGAATGGTCAGGGGATCTTAGTATAATTGGATAATTCAATTTTAATCCAAAATAGAAAAATCCATTTTTGTGATTTCTGTCCTCCCAAAAAAATTCAAAATAATCACATTTTGCCCCTTTTTCAATTTTTCAATTCAAATTGAATAACACAAATTATACTAAGATCCCATGACCGGGGGATCTTAGTATAATTGGGGTATTCAATTAGAATCAAATAAACAAAATTTGCTATTTTTTCAATTTTCGTTTAGAATTTAAAAATTGTGAAAACGCAAATCAGAAAATCACAAAAACAGCCAGGTTGTCTTAGTATAATTGGGATATTCAATTTGAATAAAAATAAACAGTAATTGGCTATTTTTCCAATTTTCGTTCAGAATTGAAAAATTGAGAAAACCCAAATAAGAAAATCACAAAAATGGCTAAAAAATGTATATCAGGAAAATAGGGCCATTATTCAATTTTCTAGTCAAGGAAACAAAATCAGCATCATCAATGTCACGTGACCACGTCACAAATCACATGGTCTACAACTTCAAAATAAAAGCTAGTCTAGCTCTAGTCTAACATCCAAGCAATAGGATCAACAGGCATGCAGGCAGGCAGGCAGGCAGGCAAGCAGGCAGACAGACAGACAGACAGACAGACAGACAGACAGACAGACAGACAGACAGACAGACAGACAGACAGACACTTACAACATTGACATACAGAGTTATAGAATGATGCCAATGACATACACTTTAATAAATATAAGTATTAATAACATTAATGATTATTAGTGCAGTCAGTCTGTACGGAGTAAAATCATCTGTGTTATTTTATCCATTAATAACTCTTGAGAGAGAATGAATTGATTGAATTGGTTCCATTCCATTCCATTCTCTCTCTCTCTCTCTCTCTCTCTCTCTCTCTCTCTCTCTCTCTCTCTCTCTCTCTCTCGGGTTAAATCAACACTCAGGTTTTTACTGTGTAGTTTCATGGGTGATATAATTCAGTTTATTATTATGTATTACTTTACCCTATGCTCATACATATATTTAGAATCTATTTCTGATGTTATATTTGACTCTGTATTTAACTTAAAATGGGGGAACTACAATAAGCACTAGTTATAAAGACTTCCTGGGGTCTATATCCAGGGACACTGTTGATGTCAGAAAATATTGTTTACAGCCTCTCAGTCTAGATTAATAAAAGCATAGCTTTGTTTTTGAGCGAAGCTCCAACATTTGGCATTGGGACGAAACATGGACAAACGCGTCCCGAAGCATGCCCTACATCTGGCCTTCATCTTGTCACATAAGCCCCTTTTCCACTGCAGCTTTAGCACCACACCACAGTACACCACACTACACCACACCACACCGCACCACATAAAAATATCTACATTTTCCATTACACAAAAGTACCCCTTTGGGTAAGAAACAAATTGACCCTTTTAACTGTGATTATAATACAATATAAATTTGTATTACAACTATCATAAATTATAATACACTATAATGGATTATAACTGTGATTATGATACACTATAAAGTATTAATGTATCACTATGATAATTATAATACACTATAATAGATTATAATAGTGGTTATAACACAATAGAATCTATTGTCGTGTATTACAACTATATCCTGGTGGTCTAAATGAAAAGTCAGTGAGTGATCAGTCATTATGAAGTGTTTGGCCCTGTTTGGCCTTGCTCAGACCTACTCTAGATTGGATACCTTTTAGTACCACGTTTAGTATCACTTTCACACCACTCTACCCAGTTTCTTTTTTTTTGCTGATGTGTTTTTGTACTTCCAAAAAATGTACAACGTTTATGGGTGTTTTTATCCACCTCCCCCGGGGTCCCAGGAGTTCCCAGGCCAGTGTTCTCTCCATGTAATCCCTCCATCTGGTCTTTGGCCCCCAGACCACCCTATAGGGAGATGCTCAGGAGGCATCTATCTGTACTACAACTTAGGCATTTTATCTCACTTAAAAGAGCCGTTAAAAGGTTGCCTCATTTAGCTCATTTGGTTCATTGTATATTTATATATTTTTAAAAGAATTAATTGAAAAATGAATCCACAAGGTGGCACCACATTCCTCTGTTGACAGTTGAGAGCACAATCTGGTATTTACCCTTTTCATAAAATGTGTGTGTAAATTAAGCTACCTTGACTTATGTTATTCATGCAACACCTCAAAAAACCAAGCAGGCAACAATGAAATCACTCCTCCCCTTGCTCTCTCTCTCTCTCTCTCTCTCTCTCTCTCTCTCTCTCTCTCTCTCTCTCTCTCTCTCTCTCTCTCTCTCAGGGCAGGCAGGCAGGCAGGCAGGCAGGCAGGCAGGCAGGCAGGCAGGCAGGCAGGCAGGCAGGCAGACAGACAGACAAACAGATGCTTCTAACATTGACATACATATATTATACTGCAATTTGGCAAGTTGCGGTTGGTTGTTTAAGTTGGACTGGTTAAACTGACACAATATGTCCATATGGGCATTCCCACATATGGGCTTAATATTGATGGGTATAAAAGGGATTCTATTGTATGGGCATTCACAGATATGGGCTTAATATAAAAGGGATCAGATGTAGAGGTCAGCTCCATACTGTATGGAGATCTAGGTGATGATCCAGTTTTCTCCATGAATGGATATCCAGGATTTGATCTTTCATGAGGTGATGTCACGACAATGTGATGTCACAATGTCAACAGACAGGTCAACAGCTATTGTATGGGCAAACTCAATATGGGCTAATATTAATGGGCATAAAGGGATACTATTAGTGTGGTTGCCTTAAAAATGCATCATCTGGGAATCAGATGTAGAGGTCAGCTCTATGTATGGAGATCTAGGTGATGATCCAGTCGTCTCCATGTATGGATATCCAGGGTTTGATCTTTGATGAGGTGATGTCACAACAAATGTGATGTCACAATGTCAACAAACAGCAGATATAGACATTGAGGCGTTACTCACGGACAAGATACATACGGTTAAGATCTGTGGATTTTCATTGTAATAAATACTAGTAAGACACCTAAATTCGCCCCAATTCTTGGCCATCTGACCAGTGATGTATATCGGACCAGTTACCCATAGGCCTTACATGGAGACCCCTACTGTATATGGAGATATGCTGTAAGAGCCCCAAAAAAGCTTACTCAGTTATCCATCATGTGAAAGTCCTATGATGTCTATGACATCTGACATCATACCCTTTTATGCCCACATGGAGATCCCTGTCTGTAGAACCAGCCACACATGGGCTGTCTTGGCCATATATGGATTCTGTTAGTGTGGCATGTGGCCGATGTGGCCTCCATATATGGGCATTCCCATTTGGACTTCTGTTAGATATGGGCATAAAAGGGATTCTGTTAGTGTGACATCGGTGAAGCCAGCATGTGATGTCAGAGTGGAAAACCCATTCTGTTCCCCTGACGTTACAGTGACGTCAGAGTATGATGTCAGAGTGACAAACCCATAGAACCACAGTGTCAGGCGTTATAGACAGAGAGAGAGATACATACTGTATATACATACGGACAAGCTGTGACCGTTCACATACTAATCTGCGACCTCGCAATTATTATTATTATTAATAATAATAATGATTCTTAGTTATTAAGGGTAATAATGATTCTTAGTGTGGTCAATAGGCACTCTGTGCTGTTTTATACATTTTTAACTCAGAGAGTATAAATGGAACCAAATAAACCCTGTATGGGTCGATTTGGTTCTGTTTATACGCTCTCTCTCTCAACACTTAAATCAACACTCAGGTATTTACTATGTAGTTTCATGGGTACTATTATTCAGTTTATTATTATTTACTGCCTTAACATAATTATGTTCATACGTAGGTGTAGAATATATTCTTAGGCCAGTCTTATGGCTGATTCATACTCCACTTTTAGAGACAAATTTAGTTCTGGGAGTGACAAAATCTTGGTGGCACCGAACAGCTAAATTGATGACGGTACACGCCCCCCGATCCTCTGAATGACGCCATATCTTAGTTTAGACAGAGCCGAACCGAAATAAATTTGGCTCTAAAGTGGAGTATGCATCGGCCCTTAGGCTTTTATGCTATAGGCTAGGTCAGGTCAAGGTCCCTTTCTGCCAACAATGGCACAGGGGAACCCACTGTCACACTGGCAGAGGAGTGAGAGAGATCACTGCAGATTAGGTTGTCTTATAACCCTTAAATTCAACAAATTCTTTCAATGGACTAAAATCTTGTTTTATTGATGGCCTTCCTGCCCTGGCATTTGGCCTTTGTGCCCTCAAAAAATGGACAAAACCAATGGCCAATTAAGTGGGCTTGGCCCTAAAATGACGAAATTCCAGGCCTGTCCTGCACATAATTCTACATCTATTAAAACTCTGAACTTTGACCGGGTCGTGGAGATTGTTTTTGTTATAACGATTATTGTCTAATCGTTATAACAATGTCCTGCCAATCAAAATGTGTCAATATATTTGATGGCATCATTAAAATGAATTTTAACATGGCACACTGACAATCTTCTAGACAATAAAAACATAATTTGATAAAGGTTGCTGACCCAAGGCTGCAAGGTTCAGCACTGGAAATGCATGCATGAAATAAAGACATTTGGACAGATCAGTAGGCTACAGTACAGAGCAGTATCTGGACACTACTCATCTCCATAGTATGTCCCTACTGGCTGATAGTGGGTCGACTACTTCATACTGCAGGGAGACATGGTGACATTAACTTGTCACCTTCTCTCTCATGAAGCACATGATGAGGTATAGTGAGGTACTTGATATCTAACCCAGTACCTTCTGAATATGCCTGTGCATTGTATCGTGCTCCTTGTCACTGAGGCTAAGCCAGACCTTGTCTGTTTAATGGCAACATGCTGGATTCTGGAACACTGTCACTGTTCCCCAGCAGACTACCATAAAGATGCTGTAATGCGCATGATGACACTGTGTACTGAACTTGTGTGTGAGTGGACTGACACTTTGTCCTTGACGGGGGGGTGGCTGGTGAGCATAATGTACACAAGTGGAGACTACATTTAGTCATAGCGAGGCAGACATCACCTCCCAGAGGTCAAATATAACCTTGACCTGAACTTTAATGTGTGATTGACCTGATATGAAAAGTTAAAAAAAAAGAAAAAAGTGTCCAAATCTGAAGCCATTGCTCTCAGCAGGGAACTGATAGATTGCACACTCCAGGTAGGGAGACCCCAGGTGAAGGAGTTCAGATATCTTGGGGTCCTGTTCATGAATGAGAGCGGAAAAAGGAGCTTCGGAGCAACAGGAGCTGGCGGTCTCGGAATCGCACTGTTGTGAAGAAGAGAGAGTTGAGCTAGATTGCAAAGCTCTCAGTCTACCGAGCAATCTTTTGTTCCTACTCTCACCTATGGTCATGGAGTGTGGGTCATGACTGAAAGTAACTCTTTTTATGCATTTGATGTACTGATGTTTATGTATTGACCTTGCTTATTATAAGTCGCGTCTGCTAAATGCCGAAGTTGTAGTACAGATAGATGCCTCCTGAGCATCTCCCTATAGGGTGGTCTGGGGGCCAAAGACCAGATGGAGGGATTACATGGAGAGAACACTGGCCTGGGAACTCCTGGGTACCCCGGGGGAGGTGCATAAAAACACCCATAAATGTTGTACATTTTGTGGAAGTACAAAAACACATCAGCAAAAAAAAAAAAAAAAAAGAAAAAGAAAAAAAAACTGGGTAGAGTGGTGTAAACGTGGTACTAAAAGGTATCCAATCTAGAGTAGGTCTGAGCAAGGCCAAACAGGGCCAAACACTTCATAATGACTGATCACTCACTGACTTTTCATTTAGACCACCAGGATATAGTTGTAATACACGACAATAGATTCTATTGTGTTATAACCACTATTATAATCTATTATAGTGTATTATAATTATCATAGTGATACATTAATACTTTATAGTGTATTATAATCACAGTTATAATCCATTATAGTGTATTATAATTTATGATAGTTGTAATACAAATGTATATTGTATTATAATCACAGTTAAAAGGGTCAATTTGTTTCTTACCGAAAGGGGTACTTTTGTGTAATGGAAAATGTAGTTATTTTTATGTGGTGCGGTGTGGTGTGGTGTAGTGTGGTGTACTGTGGTGTGGTGCTAAAGCTGCAGTGGAAAAGGGGCTTATGTGACAAGATGAAGGCCAGATGTAGGGCATGCTTCGGGACGCGTTTGTCCATGTTTCGTCCCAATGCCAAATGTCGGAGCTTCGCTCAAAAACAAAGCTATGCTTTTATTAATCTAGACTGAGAGGCTGTAAACAATATTTTCTGACATCAACAGTGTCCCTGGATATAGACCCCAGGAAGTCTTTATAACTAGTGCTTATTGTAGTTCCCCCATTTTAAGTTAAATACAGAGTCAAATATAACATCAGAAATAGATTCTAAATATATGTATGAGCATAGGGTAAAGTAATACATAATAATAAACTGAATTATATCACCCATGAAACTACACAGTAAAAACCTGAGTGTTGATTTAACCCGAGAGAGAGAGAGAGAGAGAGAGAGAGAGAGAGAGAGAGAGAGAGAGAGAGAGAGAGAGAGAGAGAGAGAGAATGGAATGGAACCAATTCAATCAATTCATACTCTCTCAAGAGTTATTAATGGATAAAATAACACAGATGATTGTACTCCGTACAGACTGACTGCACTAATAATCATTAATGTTATTAATACTTATATTTATTAAAGTGTATGTCATTGGCATCATTCTATAACTCTGTATGTCAATGTTCTAAGTGTCTGTCTGTCTGTCTGTCTGTCTGTCTGTCTGTCTGTCTGTCTGTCTGTCTGTCTGTCTGTCTGTCTGTCTGTCTGTCTGTCTGCCTGCCTGCCTGCCTGCCTGCCTGCCTGCATACCTGTTGATCCTATTGCTTGGATGTTAGACTAGAGCTAGACTAGCTTTTATTTTGAAGTTGTAGACCATGTGATTTGTGACGTGGTCACGTGACATTGATGATGCTGATTTTGTTTCCTTGACTAGAAAATTGAATAATGGCCCTATTTTCCTGATATACATTTTTTAGCCATTTTTGTGATTTTCTTATTTGGGTTTTCTCAATTTTTCAATTCTGAACGAAAATTGGAAAAATAGCCAATTACTGTTTATTTTTATTCAAATTGAATATCCCAATTATACTAAGACAACCTGGCTGTTTTTGTGATTTTCTGATTTGCGTTTTCACAATTTTTTAATTCTAAACGAAAATTGAAAAAATAGCAAATTTTGTTTATTTGATTCTAATTGAATACCCCAATTATACTAAGATCCCCCGGTCATGGGATCTTAGTATAATTTGTGTTATTCAATTTGAATTGAAAAATTGATAAAGGGGCAAAATGTGATTATTTAGAATTTTTTTGGGAGGACAGAAATCACAAAAATTGATTTTTCTATTTTGGATTAAAATTGAATTATCCAATTATACTAAGATCCCCTGACCGTCCGTGGCCAAATACATATCATTTTGGGGGTCCTTCACAAGAAAAGGTTTGAGAACCACTGACATAGTAGTCTCTCAAGAACAGACTAACTGAGCTCCAGTTGAAGTGAAAAGGACCTTTTCTTTGACGATGGCTGGCCAGATTGCTGACATAGAAACAGGTTTTTCCAAAAAACCTTAGAAGGATTCAAAAGACACTTATAGAATCGGGTCAAAATTCTAATTTTCACGATTTTTCAAAAATAGCAGATCTACAAGCCCGCAGCGCTGTGAGCTTGTATATCTGCTATTTTTCAATAGTTAAAGCATAAAATAATGATACACAAAATGTGTACCCGTTCTAAACGGGTTTAATATTAATCCTCCATTCCTGCTGTTACCAGGGGGAGCATGAAGTAGCATCTCATTGATCTTGAATTATAATCCCTGATTAAAGCTTTGCTCCCAGTGCAAGCTGTGGTTTAAGAACATCTGACTGAATTGACTAAAGGCTTGTTTGTAAAAGACACACGAGACAGCCCTTGAATGAATATCCACATGCTACACACACACACACACACACGCGCACGCACGCACGCACGCACGCACACACACACACGCGCGCACACACACACACACACACACACACACACACACACACACACACACGCACACGCTCACGCACACACACACACACACACACACACACGTAATATTCTAACTACGTAGCCTTCCTAGTCGATGCAGCATCTACTGCTAGCAAAGTAATGTTTTGAATCCTTGTCTTGACTCATTAATTCCTTAAAAGTTATCCAGAGTCTGCAAAATGCCGCTCATGAAATGTTAACTTCAACAAATCTTCAAGGGCTCTGTACAGAAATATAATAGAGGGAACAATTAAGGGAAAGTGCCTGGAGATATGATGTTTTATTCCGTTCAGCGGAAAGCTGCACACAGGGGTTCATATTTCTTTACATGCTTAACATTTATAGAGGAAGTCAGGGCTTGTGGAACAACAGATTTTCTTTAAAAAGTGCTCCCTATCTGAAATGCAAATTCCATATTAAAATTAATCTCACTAGCTGAGCATATATATATTTATATATACACACTCAACTGATGACTTAGATGTGTGCTACTGCATGTGTGAGAGCATGCACGCACGCGCACGCACACGCACACGCACACAAACACGTACACACAACTTGACTGAGTGTACTTTTTTTGCATTACTCATTTATTTATTCAACCAGTGTTTTTTTTTTTTTTTCATTCTGCCTCTCGCTGCATTTAAAAAGCATCAACATGAAGAAGAGAGGGGAAAAAAGTGTTTCATGACACATATTAAAATATAATCTGGTAAGTTTATAGTTATTTTAAGCCCCTTTTAAAACAAAGTTGTGTAGCAGTAGAAAAGGCTGTTTGAAGTTACTTATTTTCATCAATAATTTCAAAGAATACTGTCATGCATCTGTCTGTTTGAAGCGATCGTTTGGGAAGTTTATTCTGTCATAGACCCAGGGGGTCCTCACATGATTTTTGGGGGACCCCAGATAACAGTACATTGACAATTTAAGGAGTTTTTAAAACCTGAAAACTATATATAAAACTATACTATAAAACTGGTCAAACATTGGCCAAATTGTCAAATAATATGAGAAAGAGGCAAAATAATTATTAAATAGCTGATCTACAAGCACACGACGCCTCATGTCGTGCTTGTACAGATCATCTATTTTCACAATATTTGTCTGTGGAAGCGAGTTAAACTAAATGTAATGCTTCAACTCAAATATTTAGATTTTTTGGGGGTCCTCAGAGAGTTCAAACATGATTATTTTGGGGGGGCGAGGTCTGAAAAGGCTGAGAACCACTGCTGTATATCAGTTACATTAATATAAAATGTGTATTTTGCCATTTTGTAAAATAAAATAAGTCAGTGGTAGGACTGGCACTACACTTCTGTAACAACACGCGTGGCAATCCTAAATGCCTATAGCAGGGTTCCCCAATAAGTTTTCCCCAAGGGCCGAATTATGTCTAGGGTACCAAGCTGAGGGCCACAACATTGCAGGGGGCGACGGCGGCGTTCCTCCTACTCCAGCGACAGTTCAGATATCGTCGTTGTCGGGTGAAAATCTTGTATGTCCAAAACCGTTCGTTTTGAATTTATCATTTTTTAAATTATTTAAACTAGTGAAAACAGCCGATCTACAAGCACACAACGCGTGCTTGTAGATCTGCTGTTTTCACTACTTTTGTGCGACGGCCTTGTATGATTTGCAAAAGAACGTACAAATTTGGAGATACGAGATTTCCAGCCGACAACGACGACATACTAGTGTTGTTGCTGCTCTTATACCACCATTATTACTGGGGTTGGTGTGGGCCAGACAGTAGCCCCCCGCGGGCCGCAAATGGCCCGCGGGCCGCCTATTGGGGAACCCTGGCCTATAGCGTATATTCATGACCATGGCATTTCACCCACAGAGAGTGACTCATGCGATGGTGAATCACTGGGTGTCTGGCATGCATGCACGCAGGCCTGCTTGAGAGGGACTACATGAGGTAACACGCATCAGCCTCTGGCTATAGGTCAAGTAAACATCGGAAAGACCACCAAGGCCGGCTCCAATCAGCGCAGGCAGTTCACGACGAGACAGCTAAATCACTTTCCCAGAGACATTCCAAACGGGCCGTGAACATTGTTTGCCTGCTGCCCGAAAAAAAGAAAAGATGACTCATGTGCTGATTGCATAGTTTTGCCCTCTTCCACTACTGTGGAACGGGCTCCCAACAGGCTAAAATGAATAAATAAGGAAAGGTGGGAAGCCACTTATAATGCAGAAGCACACTTAATGTTTAAAAAAGAAACACATAATGCGCATATAGAAAACAAGTATAGACTTCAGATGCAGACTAACACTGTTTGCGTTTCAAGCAAAAGGCTCTTCAACCGGGTATATGTGGGTATAGTATGTCTTTTTTCTCAGGGGCTGGACCACTGTCTGGATGGAGATGGTGTATAGTACAATGCGTGTATGGGGATCATGTAACTCAATTAATGCCGATTCCGCGATGACTCGCGAAATATTATAAGGTGTCCACAGTGCTGATCGCGGAATGACTCGCGAAATATACTGTACAGTAAACGTGGCGCTTACCTTCGGTCCGGTGAATAACCTTGGCACGGGTGAAGTCGCCGATTCATCATCATCGCGCATCCACGTGCACACAATAGTCATCCCATCCCATAGAAACCAACGGTCTTTCTCATCTTTACTGTCCTTTTTTCCAAAAAAACACTTTTGATGCCAAGGATGGCATTGGATTCTCGCTAAAATAGCAAAACCATGGAGGCATCCATCTTAGATCATTGTTTACGCTGGGGACGGGAACTAGTCACGAATGAATCTTGAACATCGTCAAGTGGGAATTGTGAGCTCGATCTACAATTAACCCTTTCATGTCGGCGGCATGAAATCGGTTAATTCATGGCAGTCTGGCTTAAGACATGGTTCGTAAGTAGCTAATTTCTTAAACACCTTAAGGGATGGCTTCAAATGACAAGCGGTATAACCATCCATCTTCAATCGCTTATCCGGAATCGGGTCACGGGGGTAACTGTTCCAACCGAGATTTCCCGTTTTCCCTCTCCTGAGCAGCATTATCCACTCCCCCTCCATCTGGTCTTTGGTCTGCCATCTACAGTATTAGATGCCCGAACTAAGCTGTCTCCTTTCCAAGCGTAGGAGCAGCGGTTCTAATCCAAGTCTCTCTCGGGTGACTGAACTTCTCACCCTGTCTCTAAGTGAGAGGTCGGCCAGCAGTCTGAGAAAACTCATTTTGTCCGCTTGCACCGGCAACCTTATTCTTTCGGTCGAGAACGAGGATTGATCGGTAGACAGAGAGCTTTGCCTTCTGGCCTAACACTCTTTCTGTCAAAACAGTGTGATTCAGCGACTGCAATACCGCTGATCATAATAACGCCTTTTCAAATACAAAATTGATTTTGTAGTAAATAGAACTGTTAGATATGAATTATGATACATAATTCTATGATTTGTGTATGAGGTCATATGACCATATAAGGATATATTATGAACTGAACTTACAGTATAGGAGACCACATTTTGGTCGGATACTGTAAGCTCAGGCTAATAGATTACAGGTCATAGGAACTTTGGTTGCCCTGACTACGAAATCATGATATACTGTATGTCACTAGTGGAAAGTTACCAACACTACGTGTCACTGTCTTCCTTGTTATGATCTGGGAACGAATGAATGAGTCCCACGACTTATACTGTTATAACTGTACTCTTTATATACTGCATGTTAACTTCCATCTTGAAAGAGAGAGAATTAGCAAAGCTACCACTAGGATGGTAGCTCACTGTATTGTCTCCTTGTCTGACTCTCTTCAAATACAGCAATTTATGGATTGTCCTTTGGCTCGTCTCTGTCTTATTTTGGTTATGGATTTATCCATATTCCATACTTATTTAACTTTATTCATAATTTATATAACAAGAACAATGTGCTAAAGGCATTACAATGGTTGACCTCTGAACAACTGTAAAGGATGTTGCCTTCTGTCATTCCTACAGCCTATCACAATTGATGAAGATGAATAATTGCCCAGTGCCTACCGTACAGTACATCACTTCAATGAGCAGAAAACACGCCCCATGTTGCGTGCCGCGTTACTCCTTATGCGTCAACTTTTAAGGAATGTGTGTGTGTGTGTGTGTGTGTGTGTGTGTGTGTGTGTGTGTGTGTGTGTGTGTGTGTGTGTGTGTGTGTGTGTGTGTCAGTGTGTTTGTGTCCCAAGCTAATCTTGCAAACTGCTGGACCAATCAGTGCCAAATGTGTTGTCCACAGACTTCTTTCACATACTGTATGTTTTGTTTTGTACTTACAAATGTGTAAATATTTAACTTAAAATTTGATGTAAGTCAAAGGAGCTTTGATCAGGCTGAAACCGTGCTCACATTTGGAGTCATATGTCATAGATACAGCTACAGTATGTCATAGACATCTGATGTTTACTGACATCGCTATCCACATGAAGTTCGAGATCCACATTGGAGTCACGCCGTTGTGGAAAGTTCAACGTTTTTGCTGAGGTTTGCGGCAGCCATTCGAAAGTTGTTCTGTTGTCTGAACTAGCCGCAAACCAGTGTACACACGAAGGAGACGTGGATGTTTCTGACATTTTGGACACATGCTTTGGGCACTGTTGGCATAGATTTAACATAGGCTATCTCAATTTCTTGTAGACCTTTTATAGGTTGCAAAACACAGTATTTCCCCTCTAATCACTACAACATCTCGCTTTAGAGTATGTTAAATGATACTAAACAGATGAATCCACAAAACAAACAATAAAGCTGCTTAGCGTGTGCATTAAAAGGCGCTCTAATATTAGCCATGCCGATCTTTACTGAAATGCACAGTCCTCAGAGTGGATTTGTCCATCTCTATCTTAATTGTGTGGGAGGAAGATCCAAGCTGCAGTTCATTTTCCTTTGGCACTCCATTTATAGAGATACTGCTCTGGCAACCTTGCTCATTTGTCAGGCACAACCAGTATATCATTGTTGTTTGGTGGAAACCTTGTATGTCCAACACTGTTCGTTTTAAGGACCTTCCAGGAAGAGTGCTCATGTGCGTCTTGCGGTGACACGCTTCCTAGTTTCTTCTTTTTTCGCACTGATTATTGACATTGCACTATTAGGTTGTGTTGGTAGTTTCTGAGTATTTTTGCTTTGTTTAACAATGACAGTGAGATACTTGTTTGCACTAACTAGCATTGACTGCTATGGTCTCTTTTGCAAGACACTTTATGTACCGGTATATACTGTATACTTATATATTATTCGCCCCCTCTATTGATGCACCTTCTCTTTATTGGTACTGTACTGCTCCTGTCTTTGTTTTGTTTTTTTCCCTCTTATCTATCTTTTCTTACGTCTCTGTAACTTTGTAAATAACTGTATACTGCTGTGCTACTACTGGACAACTGAATTTCCCCTTTGGGATAATAAAGGTATCTATCTATCTATCTATCTATCTATCTATCTATCTATCTATCTATCTTATCATTTTAATAAAAACATTAAACCTAGTTTGAAGTATAGTAAGTAAGCGGTGGATGTGAGCAGTTCATAATATCTTATCCTCTGGGGAGTTTGAGGGTGTGACATCATCAAAGTTGGACTGACAAATGGAAACCTTACCCTTTACCTCAGACTCCCTGGTTGTCCCTGTCTCTCGTGAGTGCGTTCCTGCTTCTGCGCGTGTGTGTGTGTGTGCGTGCGTGCGTGTGCGTGTGTGTGTGCGTGTGTGTGTGTGTGCGTGTGTGTGTGTGCGTGTGTGCGTGTGTGTGTGCGTGCGTGCGTGCGTGCGTGCGTGCGTGCGTGCGTGCGTGCGTGCGTGCGTGTGCTGTCACATTCCATTTGGAACTCATGGATTTAAATAAACATGTCTTCTCGCCGCCGCCCCTTCCTTCATGCTCTCTCCCCGTTTGGGAGGCTGTTATTCCTTGGCCGGCGATGTTATTTCAGAGCTGTGTCTTCTCTCTAACTAATTACTGCACTTTACACAAACTCCTGCAATGTGTCCTGTTCCCTTTAGAGCACTGTTTCCCAAACAGTGGGTCGATCTGGACCCATATATGTGGGTTGTTTTTTCCTTGTTTCCTACATTTGAAAAAGTTTTAAACAAAAGAATCCCAACATTTCGTTAATTCAAAACAATTCCAACATGTTTCAAAAGTATTTGATAAATAAAATGTAAAAATCCAATCATTTACATCAGGGGTCTTCAACGTTTTCAGTCCAAGGACGCCTTAGTTGAGAGGGAGATGAAGCAGGGACCCCCACAACCTTTTCGTAGATTCCATATAGTTTCAACGTTTTGGATTCATGTAAATTTGTGTTTTCAGATATTTAACCACTTGATCCGTCAATACTTAATAAACTTGACCTATTACTCTGTACTTAGTCTGCTCTTTTTCCCCTCTACACCAAAGCTTCTTTGCCAAAAATAGCCGATCTACAAGCTCGAGCTTGTAGATCTGCTATTTTTGGCTAAAGTTCTCTGAATATGGACGCTAGGGTTCAAGTGGTTAATATAAAAAAAGAGAAAAAAAGGTTTCTATCACACAAGGATTTGGAGGACCCCCTGTAGTAACTCTGGGGACCCCTTAGGGGTCCCAGACCCCCTGTTGAAGACCCCTGATTTACATAAATACATTCAATAAAAGTTTAAGAAGTAGTGAAAATAGCTGATCTACAGTACTACCTTTTGCGCTGCGTCGTGAGGTTGTAGACCTGCTATTTTCACTAGTTTGGGTCCCCGGACAAACGTCTAATATCTCTTTTGGGTCTTGAGCCAAAAAGTTTGGGAACCACCGCCTCACATTCCTCTGCCTAAACTTGGCGGCCTCCATTGCATCCAGTCACCGAGGTCTGTGATGTAAGCCGCTTTGCATCATAAATCCAGATTTTTTTTTGTATGGGCATGAGGTTACTCGGCCAGACGCGGTGCAGTCAACTGTATATGGAGCTGAATCGACTACAAATGTCCTCTCCCCCCCAACCAGGGACGTGCTGGCCTGGGCTCCTGATTCAGCCCGGGAAAAAGAGTTGTAGAGGCCCTCATTGCGCGCTATAGAGAGATCTCTCTCTATAGCGCTGCTGCTACTC
>NC_137816.1:5505073-5542573 GCF_963921795.1 Nannobrachium achirus | reverse complement strand
CAAGTTTTCAAATGTGTACGTTCTTTCGCAAAGTAAAGCCCTGCTTCATCACACAAGGCCGTCGCACAAAAGTAGTGAAAACAGCTGATCTACAAGCACACAACGCCTCGCGATGCGAGGCGTTGTGTGCTTGTAGATCGGCTGTTTTCACTAGTTTAATACATTTTTTAGATGATAAATACAAAACAAATGGTTTTGGACATACAAGGTTTTCACCCGACAACGACGATATGATAGTATAGTGGTACAGTACATGCGTGGGTTTACAATGTCTTTACATGGTACTGATACATGGCAAATATTAAAGAGGTAAGACATGAATTGAATGCTTATTTTCCATGACTAGACACTGAGTTATGGCCATTTTAAATACTGCTGTAAAGGACTTTGCACACAGGCGCGATTTTCAAAAGTTGTGCTTTTTCCGTTTGCTGATTAAAACGCATTGGATTTGGTTTGCAATGCTGTGCGGAATCCGCGCTGCGGATCCGAAAAGGAGTGATGAGTTTTTACCGCATGCGACAAGACGCACAAATCGAACTGTGTTAGATCGGGAAAGAATCGCACTCCCCCAGCCACCTGCCGCATGGCAAATTCGGAGCCGGTGTGCATGAGGTCATAGAGAATCATTGTTTTCTTTAAAAAAATGAAATCGTCATTTTTTTCCGTGCGAAAAAAAAAAACGCGTCTGCGTGCAAAGCCCTTAACACTGCTGTAACACTGCTGTAGTGCCTACCATGTGTGCAATTTAGACTATATTGTATGTGAGCATTTGTGCCATATTTGGTGGTGATGATTGGAGCAACAGTGTGCCTGGGGCCACCACACGTGACCCCTGGTGTGCTATTCTGACAGCAGAAGTGGTGCCAAGTTTGGTGCACATCGGAGCTAGCCTGGAATCAGACCGATCCACCTGTGCAAAAACAAAAAACTAAAGAATTGCCACAGTGATGTAGTCTGGCTACGCGAGGCTACATCGGAGCAACTTGTGTACACCTCACAAGCGTCCGTTTGTGCCGTCCACCGTCGACCCACCTTCGGTCGACCCTCTACTGTATGTAATTTTAATATAGGATGGCATTTGGGGAATCAATTTAAATAAAGCTGGAGTCGTCTTTTTCAGAGACCTTCTACTAGGCATACCAAATGCTTGCATTAAACAACATGTGCACAGTATTTTTTGCGCTGCAACTAAACCTCAAGCACTATAGGCTGTGAATGTTTGAATACTGGCTGGAGTCAAATTGTCTTTCACCACGTCCCGACTCCCTTGCATTCAATGCAAATGGGGTTGTGAGTTTGCCGTGCCTGTTGGTGTTATCCTTCTGCCTGTGGGCAGTCTGTCTGGAACTCTGCTTTTAAGCATGTTGCCCAAAACAGTATCTGCGTGGGTGGAACACGCAGTGTCCATGCACTCACCTGTGATAACTTGGCAGCCATATTGCAGCCATGTGTAAGCACACGGGCACATCATACACGCACGCACGCACGCACGCACGCACACACACACACACACACACACACACACACACACACATACCTGTCATGCATGTGTCCTTGGGAGCCCCTTGACTATAGCATGTGATGTATTGTCTGATAGCTCTTTCCAGCATCCTCCAGTCCCCTGACATACAGCACAGGGATTCTGTCTGTAAGGTGGCACTGTAAGAAAGAAAGATACATCCTCCTCCTCATTGTGAAATCCAGGCACAAGCAAACAAAGAAATAGCTCGGGTGTGTTGCAACCTGAAAATAATGGGGAAAGTGCTCTTTCAATTTAACCATTCCTCTAGTTATTCTACATGGCCTAGAGAGCAAATCAAGTAAGACGGTTGCGGAAGTTACCTGTCAAAATATCTCCGAAAAGGGAAGCAAGGTACTAGTAGTATATCGTCGTTGTCGGGTGGAAACCTTGTATCTCCAAGTTTCAAATTTGTAAAGCCCTGCTTCATCATACAAGGCCGTCGCACAAAAGTTGTGAAAACAGCAGATCTACAAGCACACAACGCCTCGCCTTGCGAGGCGTTGTGTGCTTGTAGATCGGCTGTTTTCACTAGTTTAAACCATTTTTTAAATGATAAACGCAAAACCAACGGTTTTGGACATACAAGGTTTCCACCCGACAACGACGATATAAATAAACAAACTGTAGGATTCTGTGTTATGAATATATAATTTCAATCTTTAATGACGATTGAGGCCCAGGGGAATGGCTCAGTGAGCAGTGATATTTGTGAATAGAACTCATTGAATTATTAAGGCTGCTGCAGACGGGGTATATCCCATACCAGGTGATTGTATCTGCCGTCCTCGGTTATTGTTTGGGAGAATGGGGTTGAATTTCAATGCCATGATTCCTGTCGTTGGCTTGTTTCCTTCTCCAGAGTCAAGTTTATAAGAACAATAGACACCGAAGATATGATTACTTTATGTTATCATTAAGCATGCACCAGACCAGTATAGTACATTGCTGAATAGCTAACTTAAATGACGTACTAACTAACTAAATTAGTTTAAGACCAATGTGTTAAGTTAAATTCAGCAATACAGTGAACCAACAAGACAGCGCACGTTGTTGAGAGATAGGCAGAGATTAGGCATGTTTGGCATGAGGGTGTGCAGCGAATGGGCGAATTCACAATTTCCACATGGCATCCATGGCATATTTCTCATATCTCCTCAAATTGGACGTTGTAGTAGCATTAAAAAGACAAACAATAAAATGTACTAGTACTGTAACACTAGAAAGATATCTTCTTTTGTGTATCAGTTTGTCCATACAGTAGGTCAAGTGGTGATTATGTGCGGCAGACACCGCTCAGGCTCACCACACTCGCATGCCAATCCCCACTTCTTCATAGTTGATTTGAAGTATTAGGTCTGGGGCCAATTCTGATATCTTCACAAATTGGTACCACCCAAGGTGACCGTACATTTTTTACATTTTTGACTTTCTACATGTCTCTGGTTTACATTTTGGTATGATAACCCTTTCTGAGACCCAGCTTAATTGATGTTATCAGCCGCTAGAGTCGGTCTCCCATCGACTTTCTATACAGGAGGAAAATACCCAGAAAAGTTTTTTTTCTGGGTATTTAAGTAGGATCTGAGGGGTCCAACTAGGGGTTTGTCATGATGCTGAATCCATTGCAAGCATTTGTTTTCCAAAAAAAAGCAAACATTCCTTGGGCTACAAATGGCACCAGAACACGCCCACAAAACTGATGAAAAGTGATGAGTCACGTTTCATCACTAAACCATCGTTTTCTGGGGCCATTTGTAGCCCAAGGAATGTTTTTTGTGCAAAACAAATGCTTGCAATGGATTCAGCATCATGACAAACCTCTAGTTAGACCCCTCACATCCTACTTAAATACCCAGAAAAAAAGGTTTCTGGGTATTTTCCTCCTGTATAGAAAGTCGATGGGAGACCGACTCTAACGGCTGATAACATCAATTAAGCTGGGTCTCAGAAAGGGTTATCATACAAAAAATTAAACTAGAGACAAAAATGTAAAAAATGTACGGTCACCTTGGGTGGTACCAATTTGTGAAGATATCAGAATTGGCCCCAGGCCTATATAGCCGACCTCAGTACATACTGTAGGCCAGGGTTCCCCAATTAGTTTTCCCCAAGGGCCGAATTATGTCTAGGGTACCAAGCTGAGGGCCACAACATTGCAGGGGGCGACGGTGGCGTTCCTGATACTCCAGCGACAGTTCAGATATCGTCACTGTCGGGCAGAAACCTTGTATCTCCAAGTTTCAAATGTGTACGTTTTTTGGTAAAGCAAAGCCCTGCTTCATCATACAAGACCATTGTATAAACGTGACAAAACTAGTGAAAACAGCAGATCTACAAGCACACAACGCCTCGCGATGTGAGGCGTTGTGTGCTTGTAGATTGGCTGTTTAGTAAATTTTTTAGACGATAGATACAAAACAAACAACACCCGACAACGACGATATACTAGTGTTGTTGCTGCTCTTATACCACCATTATTACTGGGGTTGGTGGGGGCCAGACAGTAGCCTCCCGCGGGCCGCAAATGTCCCGCGGGCCGCCTATTGGGGAACCCTGCTGTAGGCGGATCAGCAGTGTACATTGCCGGCGTGGTAGATCCTCTCCTTTAACGCCATCTCCCGAGTCCAGATGTAGCAGTGGACACTTCAGGGCCCGGCTGACTCCCACTCCTTCTTCCAGGATGCCGCCAGCCAATGCACACGTGTACAATAGACATGTCCACCGGGAGAGAATGGAGGCGCATCTCTTCTTGTGCCACCGTATTGTAGGCTCTGTTTTCATTGTTGTGTCATGCAGGTCATGTATCTGGGCTTTCCTTGCTTGGTTGATGGTAGCAGTCTCTCGTCAAAGATAATGTAAAGGTGTGTATATGAATTAAAGGAGCTATAGTCAACTTTTTCTTGAAAAACGGATGCTAAGATAAAAATAATGTTTTCGAAAATATTTTATAAAAAACAAGCTTCATATATGTGTTTCAATTAAAAAATGACCACAAAAAGCGTAAAATAATGATACAATAATAATTTTGGCCATTGTCGGGCTGACGCTTTGTTTACATCCTAGTCTAACACTATCAAAGAATACTAGATTCTAGAATGTAAACAAAGTGTCGGTCTGACAATGGCCAAAATGATTATTTTATCATTATTTTACGGTGGTCATTTTGTGGTCATTTTTGAACAGAAACACATATATGAAGCTTATTTTTTTTATAAAATATTTTCGAAACATTGTTTTTATTTTAGCATCCGTTTTTCAAGAAAAAGTTGACTATAGCTCCTTTAAAACCTTCCTTCCCCATTCCTCCCCCAGGCCGCTGCTGCAAAAAGGAATCTGTACTTCATTCGCACATGGCTGGTAAGGCTAAGCTAAAATAAAATAAAATCTATCTATCTTTATTTACAGAATGTCTGTCTGTCTGTCTGTCTGTCTGTCTGTCTGTCTGTCTGTCTGTCTGTCTGTCTGTCTGATGTATGTCTGTACTCTGACATCATGGTACTGACGTCACAGACATCGGTACACAGTATATGGACACCATATGGCAGTGATATTCAACTGGCGGCCCGCGGGCCAAATGCGGCCCCTGGAGAACATTCCATATTCCAATGTAAAAATAAATGTAACACATTATTATTGGATGGTTGGTTGTACAGGATGACCATTTTGAATGTTCAGCAACATGGTAAAAACAAGAACACAACAGATGAGTACTGTGTGCAGTTCAACCATCCACTTGTTGAAACCATTTCTGTGGCTTGAGTGGATGTTGTCCTTTTATCCCAAAGAAATAATTCACCTGGATTGCGTCAATATTCTCCATCATCATCAAAATGATGAGCCTGTGCTCTATTAAGGACTGGCACAGAAAACATCAAATCAAAATGCATGAATGCAGTATGACGCAGGGCCTAATAAGTTACCAAAGCGTAAGTGTCCATTGTTGTGTCCATTTCTGGGTCTTGCGTGGATGTACCCAAAGAAATAATTCACCTGGATTGTATCCATCTTCCATATTCTCCATCATCATTAACTTCAAGCACATCTTGTGCTCTTATCAGTCGGTGTAAACACTTCACCTTGCCATGCTGCCTCAAATACTCTTGCCTCTGGCCTAATAAAGTTACCATAGCCTAATATGCAGAGATGGGCACAAAATAAAAAAGTATTTGAAATACAAATTAAAAATACTATGTGAAATACTTACCAGGATACTATTACCATGATAGTATCTTGGTGACAGTATCCTGGTCAGTATTAGACAAAGTTCTGACCAAGTATTTCGATTTTTTAAGTAGTCTACTTTTTTGTATTTTGTGCCCATCTCTGCCTAATGGACATACATGTCCATTGTTGTGTCGTATCGGAAATATAGCGAACAACAAACGGTGAAACGGTTAACCATGGACATTTTCGTTTCTGTTCTGTTGTCACAGTCTTGTGGCCCCCGACTTCAATTGATTTTACGATGGTGGCCCACTGCCTAATCTAGTTGAATACCCCTGCCATATGGTATGGTCAGTATGGACACCATATATGGGCATAAAAGAGATCCAGACAGACAGAGATAAGAGATCTCCATATAAAGTATGGCAGGGTTCCCCAATTAGTTTTCCCCAAGGGCCGAATTATGTCTAGGATACCAAGCCGAGGGCCACAACATTGCAGGGGGCGATGGTGGCTTCCCGCTACTCCAGCGACTGTTCAGTTATCGTCGTTGTCGGGTGATTGTATGTCCAAAACCGTTCGTTTTGCATTTATCATTTAAAAAAATACTTAAACTAGTGAAAACAGCCGATCTACAAGCACACAACGCCTCGCACCGCGAGGCGTTGTGTGCTTGTAGATCGGCTGTTTTCACTACTTTTCTGCGACGGCCTTGTTTGATGAAGCAGAGCTTTACTTTGCGAAAGAACGTACACATTTTGAGATACAGGTTTTCCACCCGACAATGACGATATACTAGTGTTGTTGCTGCTCTTATACCACCATTATTACTGGGGTTGGTGGGGGCCAGACAGTAGCCCCCCGCGGGCCGCAAATGGCCCGCGGGCCGCCTATTGGGGAACCCTGATGTATGGGCTTGACAGGGACACAAACAGACAGATGGATACAACAGGTATTACACAACTGGACGTCAATGGTGACTGTTCTGCACAACGGGCACCGGTCTAGTATGCAATAACAATCTCAACAGGCAGTGCCCCCTCAAACATCTTGGTACCCTAGGCGATTGCCTATAGCGCATATGTTGAATACAAACATAACGGTAACAGCCCTTAACTAATCACAGCTAACGAGATGGCTCACCTAAACAACATCAGCTGGGGAGAAATTGGAAGTAATGTGTCACTGCGAGAACATCTGCAGGAACACAAAAGGTAAAAATACATCAAGCCAGGACCAAGTGTGGAGAAGAGGGGTCACAGGTGCAGCGCACAACTTGGTTGGTGAGTTGGTGAGACGAAGGAGAACTCCAGGCAGGAATAACCCCACAGTACTGGAGAACTCTACGCACCTGTGTCACCTCAAGACCTCAGGAGGGACCCACCCAATACCTCCCCAGAGAAGCCTCTTGTTGGGAAAAAACTAATAGAGCAGGAGAGGGGAGTTTAGCCTTGGTCAGGAGGAGGAGATGGGCAGTGATTTGGCCACCACTGCCGACCCGGCCATCAGGAGGGTGTTGTGGTTTGCGGGTCGAAACACCACCTATGATCGATGGTTACCACCTGAAGACATCAAATTTTCCTGGCCAAGGCTACATTCACCAAACGTGAATGGAGGAGAAGCATCGTTAGATGTAATTATAATCGAACTTGTCATTAAATGATTACCTTTTCTTTGATGGGTTGTAAGCCTATTGCAGCTTTCAATTTCAACTGATACAAAGGACTGGAAACAGTCTTGGCCTTGGGCACAGAGAGAGTGGGCACACAAATGCCGAGTCATAAGGATACTTGCAAAAGAGATAATGTAATATAATCCATCCTTAAATCATTATAGTTTAATAGTTTCAAAATAGAGGCCTAAACAAGATTATTAGACATACAAAACCTACTGTCAACCTGAATGGTGAACTGAATGCACCTAGGGCTGTCACGATATGACATTTTACATGACGATTAATTGTCATTCAAATAATTGGCGATTAACGATTTAATTGTGTTTTTGTCGTTGATAATTACATTTCTGTTTGGCTTTTAGGCTTTGAAGATGCATATGGCAGATATGATACATAACCTAAACACACAAATACATTACTGACATATTTGACGACTTACTACTTAAAAAATAACATTGATAGTGGAAATAGCCGATCTACAAGCTCACATGTGAGCTTGTAGATCTGCTATTTCCACTATTTCTGTCATTTTTCAACATTCACGATTATGACGATTATGACAAAATAATTGCGATAATGTCAAATAATCACGATTAGACGATTATGTAATAATTGTGACAGCCCTAAATGCACCCCACACAAAAAGGATGTGCAACGTCGGTGGGTGTGTATGAAAGTGATTGCACTCTGATAGTCTTTCCACCACCTGCACACATTTTCACAGAAATTGTCTCTCAATCAGGGCTCTTTATCAATGGAAATGATCTCAGGCTGCTTGTCTTGTGGTTACCAGGTAGACTCTGGCAGAGCCTTCGTAGACATGCAGTGGCCTTTCTGTCTCTCTTTGTCTTTTCCACCTCCTGACATTTCTTGTGTGATAACCTGAATTTGTTTGGTGAAATCAACACTTCCTTTCTGTGTCTACTAAAGATTCGTATACATTTGAAAACTTGTGAAACCGGACATTCTGAATGAGTACTTTTACTTTTGTAAAACCTTAAGTATATTTTGATACCAATATTTTTGTGCTTTTACTGAAGTAGATTTTGAATTCCGGACTTTACTTTACGTAACAGAGTATTTCTACTTGATGGTATTGATATTTTCACTTACAAGTAAGAAATGACAGTACCGTATTTTCCAGACTGTAAGGCGCACTTAAAAGCCTTTAATTTTCTCAAAAAACTACAGTGCGCCTTATATATGGATCATTCATTGACATTGACATTCCCTTTAGCACAGCTTCATCTGTTGGATGCATAACGCAACGGTAGTGTCTATTTATGTGCGCCTTATAGTCCGGTGCGCCTTATGAAAACAGTTCGAAAATAGACCATTCATTGACAATGCGCTTTATAGTCCGGTGCGCCTTATAGTCCGGAAAATACGGGTAGGCTACACAACATTTTCCAGCACTGCACATTTCAAAATCAAGACACACACGTAAGCATAAATTTTATACCACTCTACAGACAAGGCAGTAGTGGAACAAAATAAACATGACCATTTGTAGCCCCATTCTCTTCTTATCTATAGTGGCAGTTAGTTTTACTATAGCTCCCCACACATGCATTGGTGTAGCACCCTTTCCAACCACTCAGGTGAAAAAAGGAATGAGATGAAACAGACCTGCATGCTTTTTTATGGCCAACGCATTCATATTCATTAGTTGCCCAACATTAACGCATCACTTTACGCAACGGTGCAGAAATGCATGTTTTACGATGCCCGTTAATGGTAGACTAACAAACCTCCGAAAGAGCTCGATATTAGGAGGCTGCAGCAATATATGCCTAACATAGAGCAGGTTATTGAATCCTCTCTGGTGCTTTATTGATCCGTGGTGTTTGCCTTCCACAGAGGCCTGCTAATCGCTTGACTATTAGGAGGATGATTTTAAGCAGAGACTGCATATCAACTCCTGCATTGGGGACTGTCAACAGGAGCTTATATAAGCTGTGATGAGGTTTTAGTCCTTACTCTTTTCTTAGTGAATTAACATGACTGTACGGAAACACACTAAAACTAAGTTGTAAACAAATCACATTTACTGCAAAGGTTGTATTCTGCTGCAAAGGCTGTTGTGGTAAATGGTAGGTATAGTGGTTGTTTCAAGGCAACTAGACCAGGGGTCTTCAACGTTTTCAGGCCAAGGACCCCTTAGCTGAGAGAGAGATGAAGCAGGGACCCCCAGATTCCATATAGTTTCATCATTTGACAGCACAATCATCAGTGTATTTTGGATTCATGTCAATTTGTGTTTTCAGATATTTAACCACTTGAACCGTCAATACTTAATAAACTTGACCTTTCACTCTGTACTTAGTCTGCTCCTCTTCCCCTCTACACCAGAGCACTTTGACAAAAATAGCCGATCTACAAGCTCATAACGCTAGGGTTCAAGTGGTTAATATAAAAAAAGGAGAAAAAAAGGTTTCTATCACTCAGAGACCGCCTGCAGTAACTCTGGGGACCCCCTAGGGGTCCCGGACCCCCTGTTGAAGTCCCCTGAACTAGACTACAACAACACCATCGACCATAGTAGCATTACTATGACTTTCCTCAAACAGCACACAGAATATTGGATTCAATATTATCTTCCATATGCGATAATGCTCCTTGTTTGACAGAATACCATTCCTTGAGTATCTTTGGTTTTATTTTCACAAAGAAAATAAACGAAGAAGAGTTCACAGCATTTGAAAGCTATTAAGCTTTTTAGCTACTGATGCCTTCCTTCAAATCACAATGGGTCCTTGCTTATAATGAATTACCAAATTACCACAAGTGTTTTTCTTGTCGCACAGGAGACGATAATGATGATGACAATATGCATCGGAAAAGAAAATGTACACGATGAGGCGAAGATTAAAAAGGAGCAACAACATGAAACAAGTTGTATATCTCGCCCCGCAGCAAACAGCATGCAATTTCTTTTTCATTTTTTTTTTTCTCTGTCTCACTTCCCGAGTTGATAATCAGCCATTTATTCCATAAACAATGCCGGAACCGACTGGGGATTTGCCTAACAATGTCTCATTACAAGTGTATGAGCTTTTTTTTTTTGAGAGAGAGAGAGAGAGAGAGAGCGAGAGAGAGAGAGAGAGAGAGATAATGCAATTCGTCAAGGAGAGTGGAAGAGGGAGGGAGAACCGCGAGAGAGAGTGGAGGGCGGGAAAGCGGGAAGAAAACACTTATTAATTTGCACGAAATGGAATTAGCAGCGGGGAGTTAGAGGCGGTGGAGTTTCTAATTTTACCCGTGCCCCTGTGCGC
The DNA here is from genome assembly GCF_963921795.1 of Nannobrachium achirus. Taxonomy (NCBI): domain Eukaryota; kingdom Metazoa; phylum Chordata; class Actinopteri; order Myctophiformes; family Myctophidae; genus Nannobrachium; species Nannobrachium achirus. The sequence goes on along the minus strand of NC_137816.1, from coordinate 5,531,934 downwards.
CGATGGTAAATGGAGATTTGTCACACTCCACTTGGCTGGCTCCCCAGCTTGATGAGCTGTGTCTCTCTCATAGGAGCGACCCTCGATTGCTAACATTAGCCACACAATGCCTGGGTTAACGTCGCTGCTGCGGTATAGCCCCACGCCACAGGGGTTGCCACACCAGGAGTGGGCGCGGTATAGTCGGGATCAGATGCCAGTCTGTGCCCGTCTGCCCCCCCCCCCCCCCCCCCCCAACCCCCGACCCTAAAGAAAGGTGGTGTGCAGGCTGCTAAGAGAGGAATGTGATATGGAGGAAAGAGCTGTGTAAAACAGCTTGCGCACAATGATCAATAAACAGTGTTTTTACCGAAGGGTTCGGGGGTACGTGCCCCATTAGAGTTGAAGAACTACATCTTGGCACGCCGACAGTTTCACAAAATCAATACACGCGTCAAAGGAGAAAGAACAGTGGGGAAGTTGGGGAACATAATACATCATCTCGAAAGAGGTGGACAGGCAATTTTTATTTTACATACTAATTATGCTCCTCAGCTGTGGGGCGTGGCATTGCGATGGTGCTGCACCACTGGCAGGTCAGCCAAGGATGGGGCAGTGTTTGTTCAGGTAAATCATTATTGACCGTGAATTGTGGGGGAAAGTAGCCTTATACCCACAAGGAAAGTGTTTGGGATGGTTCAGGAGTTGGTGGGGTTTAAGTGTGTGTGTGTGCATGGGAGCGTGCATGCGCGCAGGGGCGTCACAAGGGGGAGGAAAGTGGTAATAAAGGTAAATAAAGGTAACAACAAAACAAAGTGGGACTAAGTTAGTGGGGCCCAAGGTGGAGGGGACCTAGTAATTTTAGCTATTGAAAAATAGCAGATATACAAGTTCACAGCGCGGCACCGAGTGCCGCGCTGTGAGCTTGTAGATCTGCTATTTTTCAATAGTTAACATTCATGGGGGGCCCCGCAGTGAATCCTTGTACCCAGGGCCCAGAATTTGGTGTGACGCCCCTGCATGCGCGCGTGCGATTGGAGCGACACTATACTATTTAACAGGATGCTATTTATCATGCTGCTGTCCTGAGGACACTAGAGAGAAGGCCCTCGGCCCACACAACCTTCCCCTTGTTATTATGTGGCTGCTTGCACAGTGAAATCCTCCGTGTTCATGTTATCCAAGTGTAACTCTCGTGGTTATATCAACACTCGGGATTTACAGTGCGTTCTTTCGTCTTCCCTTTTCCCTGGTTCGACTGTGTCTCCAGGGCATACAGGCTGTACACTGAGCGAGCTCAGGTGCTTTGCATTGTCTCTGCTCTCTGTCTTACTCAGTGCCTAATGGTCTAATAGCAGACTGAAATGTGGCATCAGGGGACGTGCTGGGCCCCTGATTCAGCCCAGGAAAAAGAGTTGGAGAGGCCCTCATTGCGCGCTATAGAGAGAGATCTCTCTCCATAGCGCTGCTGCTACTCAAAGATTTGCCATTTCAGATCATGACAAGTGACAAGCCAGTGGGCCAATTACATGAGTTATATTTCGTCGTTGTCGGGTGGAAACCTTGTAGGTCCAAAACCGTTTGTTTTGTATTTATCATTTAAAAAATGATTTAAACAAGTGAAAACAGCCGATCTACAAGCACACAACGCCTCGCACCGCGATTGCGTCCATCTCTCTCCATCATCATTCACTTCGAGCACATGTGTTTGAAGTAAACAATGATGGAGAACATAGAAGATGGGCACAATTAAGGTGAATTATTTCTTACCAGTTGGGTGCTCAAAACAAAGCAAAAACCTTTCACTCATACGAACATGTAAACACTTCCCCTTGCCAGCCTACCTCAAATACTCTTCCCGCAGGGATGTTTCCATGCCAATGACCCATGCAGAACTGATGTATCCACTTCCTCTTTTGTTAATGTCAAAATCTAAGCATGTGCTTGCTGTACCACCTTGCTTGGAACTCGGATGTCAGGGGTATTAATAAAGTATCTGCAAGTACCTGGTACCAGTGACTTTGGCCTAATGGAATGGCAAAAAGGAGGCTAGAGCCATATTGTCATATGGCACATATCGAGCCGATACTACACAAAGGGAAAACATTTGACAATTCAGATTATTACGGACAGCATGTGTGCAGAACTTACCACCAGAGCGGCCGTTTCACATTCTTCCACTGCAAGTGGACCTTACAGGTGATATTGCATGCTTATTCCATTCAGGGGCAGCGCACATGAAGGCTCCTTTGCCACGTTCACTTCAGAGCATTAGGGACAGTGAGTGAGACGGAGTCGCTTGAAGGTAAACTGCAGTTGGGTTCTGTTTGGAATATACCCACAAAGGTATACCAGGGAAGCAAACCAAGGATGGATACGTTTGTGAACATATCCCACATACAGTGGACCGCACGGGCCCATAGACCTAGGGGCCCAAGGGCTCAGGGAGGCCCCTTGCCACGAACCTTTGCATGAATTATCGTTGTTAATAACTTTGCATTTCAGGGGGCACGGTGGCACAGTGGTGTTAGCGCTTCGCCTCACAACTACAGTAGAAGGTCCTAGGTTCGATTCCCGCCGGGGGACGCTGTGGGCACTGGGGGCGTGTTCCTCCCTCCGCGTCATCAGCACCCACACCCTAGGTGGGGTTGGCGATAGGGCCTTTCTGTGTGGAGTTTGCATGTTCTCCCTGTGTCTCCTAGGGTTGATACCCTCACAAAAACATGCAGTAATCCTGGTCTCAATAATGCCTCCCCCTGGCCAGCCGGGGCGCCTGATGGAGGGGAAAGGAACTGGTTGGAATAACGTGTTCCTTCCACGCGCTTCGTCCAAACCAGGGAAATCTCCACTGTCAGGTGAAAAGAAGCAACTTGGGCTCCTCATGCATAGAAGGAAGCATGAGGTCAGTCTGTTGTCTCCCCAGGCGCGGCAGAGGGAGAGAAGAGGCCAGGATTACATAGGCAATTGGCACTGGGTGAAAAAATGGGTTACAAAATTGTGGGATAAAAATTATAGATAAAAAAAAGATAGAAAAAATAACTTTGCATTTCTTGTCAAAAGAGTCATTCATGCTGTAGACACATGAGTTAGCAATAGCATAATACTGCAAGTCTGTCTATATATACTGTAGCAAACATACACAACCAGTAGACAGTCATGTACATACATTCCCATTATGGACCGAAAATGAAAATCTGGTCTGATCACCCCCGTGCTGGAAAATGAAAGCTTATTTCCCATGCACGCCAGCATCACACGTAAAAAATAGTAGATCTTCAAGCCACCTTCCCTTTCTCCTATATTATTTCCCTTCTCCTGTGCTCCCCCTCTCTCTCCTGCATACCGTCAGGGGCGTCAATTGGGTATGGCAGGGGTATGCAGCTGCCATACCCTGGGTCCAGGGGGGAAAATAAAAGTTACCTTTAAATATAAATCCATATATAAGTCTATCTGTGCTGGTTATTATGTTGTTAAATGACTACTATGCAAAATGTAACAAAATGGTCACTTTAACAAGGTATTATAATTATATTCTCCACACTTGTATTATCCCCATCTTGACAAAATGGTATATTCCCAGGTTCCGCAGGTCAGCTGCACAGGTGCAATTCATGTTAATTGTGGAACGTTTTATTTACTAAACATGCCAAGTTTAGCTGCACTTGAACAACCGTTCCAGGTCAAGAAACCGTAGAAACGAGGTAAAAAAATAAAACCTACTTCTTAAAATAAATGTATCATGCCTGTTGCCATACCTTAGCTTTTTCTGAACCGACGCCACTGTTCTATCCGTTGTTGTTGATGCCACATCTGGTAGCTTTTGAGTTGGCTGAATGGGAGACAGAGAGAGAGAGAGAGAGAGAGAGAGAGAGAGAGAGAGAGAGAGAGGGAGAGATAATCGGGCTAATCCCTCCGTCATCCCGGAGGCTATCACACTACTCTATAACCCCCTAATCCCTCTAATTCCCTCACACTCTGCAGTCGGCCTCGCTGTCAGACACGCCGGGATCCTTATCGGCTGGCGAGCTCGGGATGTGAGTCGGTGTTTGTGTACGTGCGCCTGCATGCAGTGCATGTCTGTCTCAGCTGCTTCCTTTAATCAGCGAGGAGGGGAGTCTTTTGGCCAGCGCGGCCCGGGCTGACCTGACCCCGGCTTTTCAGGAAATGTGGTTTAAACGGGTAAACAAACCGTTTGGCGGCGGGAGCAGGGAACACAATCCCGGGGAAAAAAATAAATAAACATAAAACAAGCAACTTCTGTCTTTGTGCTTATGGACGCTTCCAATTAAACCCCGACGTGACTGTGTCCAGGGACGTGCTCGCCATTGGGAAAAGCGGGCAGAAACCTTGTATCTCCAAGTTTCAAATGTATACATTTTTTCACAAAGCAAAGCCCTGCTTCATCATACAAGGCCGTTGCACAAAAGTAGTGAAAACAGCAGATCTACAAGCACACAACGCCTCGCACCGCGAGGCGTTGTGTGCTTGTAGATCGGTTGTTTTCACTAGTTTAAATCATTTTTAAAATGATAAATACAAAACAAACGGTTTTGGACATACAAGGTTTCCACCCGACAACGACGAAATATAACTCATGTACAGTAATTGGCCCACTGGCTTGTCACTTGTCATGATCTGAAACGGCAAATCTTTGAGTAGCAGCAGCACTATAGAGAGAGATCTCTCTCTATAGTGCGCAATGAGGGCCTCTCCAACTCTTTTTCCCGGGCTGAATCAGGGGCCCAGCACGTCCCTGGGTAAATGGACAACATCCACTCAAGACCTAGCCTCAATTCCTTTGAAAGCAAATGTAATTTTATATTTCTGGGAGAGGCTGGTCCAAGAGGCTACTCAAGAAGACCCAGAAATGGTTTCAAATGGATGGATGAACTGCACTCAGAAGAACTCATCTGTTGAGCTCTTGTATGTTGCCAAGCTACCCAGCACCATGTTAAAAAATAAAAAATAAAAATCAACATTCGAACATTCAAAGTACAACCAACCATCCAATAATAATATATTTCTTTATTTTTTACTTTGGAATAGGTTCTCCAGGGGCCACAAGAAAGCTCTGCTGGGGCCGAAATTGGCCCGCGGGCCGCCAGTTGAATATCACTGGATTAGGTGATACGTGATACTGGTGATGTGTAAATAGTAAACATTGTAGACTAATAATGATTGGTTTAAGAATCCTCAATAGCATCATGACAGACAGCTAGACAGACACATCTTACTATGGACAGACAACATGGAAGCTCATGAGGTACGAACGCCTGTTAATATTTTACGTTTGTATTTTGTATCTTTGTAAGGATGTCTCCCACTAGCTCTAGACCAGAGCTAGTCTCCCACGTGTAATTGCCGGTGTTTTTCGAAATTGGTGAGATTGGACAAGGGGTTCTCAAACCTTTTTAGGCCGTGACCCCCAAAATAAACATAATTTGAAAACTGGGGACCCCCACCCTGACAAGCACTTGGAATTGTAGGTATTACATTTAATGTGACTCGGTTCCACAGATAAACAATGTTCGCCTCTTGCTCCTTTAATATTTGACAGTTTGGCCAGTTTGGTATTAAAACAGTCTTGAAAGTCCTTAAATTGTCACTTTATAAATGTGCAGATATTGTATACACTTATACTCTGTGTTGGTTTGTTTACCATTGAGTGAGACAAAAACAATGACATTAAGCTAATCCTCTGGGGACCCCACAAAATAATTTGGGGACCCCACTTGGGGTCCTGACCCCAAGTTTGAGAACCACTGTTTTTGTTTGTTTGCTGTAGTAGGCTAATAAGGATGAGTAGCTTTGTTATTAGCATTATTCTCCTGCTACTTATTTTCGGTGAATACACAGGACCCCTCCCCAATGGAAATAAGCCACAGTACTTTTTTGGGTTTATCCTTTTTGCATCCTTTTTGAGCGGTGGTCACACCGTCTCCTATACGTGGCCGTGTGTGTGGGTATCCGTCCGTGTATGTAGCCTCAAGCATGCAGTACCTTTTCTGACCACACATGTTAAGGGAGGGGCGCTGTTGTTCTCACACACACACACACACACACACACACACACACACACACACACACACACACACACACACACACACACACACACACACACACACACAGGGGGGAAGGGTGGGTCAGCATGTGTGGTCAAGTATTATTATTATTATTAACAAACTGAATGTTTTAGGGTCAAATAAATTAGAGTGTGTGAAGAAACTACAGCATTGTAAAGCACACTAACCCCGCTGCACCCACCCAGTAGTGCTGTTGCACAGCCTCCACGACCACCGCTCAGTTCACACGGGTGTGATTTTTTATGAAACGGTAGGCCTACTCTGTGCTTTCTTTTTTTTAGCAAAATTTTAATAAAGTCCTCTTTTTGTGTAATCCATTGCACTTGTAAATGTTTGGTTGTTGTAGAATCAATGTTTTTTTGTTTTGTCTGGGCAGTTACGTTTAGTAACCTTTTTCAATTATGTTATTTCATTCCTGCATCATGGTTCACAGTGTTTTGGTTACAGAGCTGGTATTTGTTTGTTTTGGCCATGTTCACCCTGCGTATAGTAGCACATTAAACATTTCCTTGAATTTATTTGTTCTCAGTCTCTTCAGTGTCGTGCTCACAGGCCCATAGAAAACTATTGAAGTATTTAAACTGTTGATGTTGTCCATGAGAAATGGATGCAAGGTGAGCAAACTTCATGGCCTATTTCTTGCGTTAATCTTACCAGAAACTGTTTATGTCGGGCTGTTTAGGTTTTCAGACAGCACTAATGATTTTACGGATGTCAGTTTCATGTGAGTCGCTATGACGAGTAGCTCTGCAGTGGAAAACCAAATAAAGTAGAGTAGAGTAGAGAAGAGAGTATAGTGCCATACTGTACTATATGCGATGGGAAAACGACAAAAGTAATGCCTTCAAGGCAAGAGGAGTTAACTGTAGAAAAAACATGTTTTTGAGTGTTTGTGTGTGTGGGTTGGGGCCGGGGGGGGGGGACTTTAAAGCATTTCCCTCCCCTTGCTCAACGTGCCTTTTGTTATCTCACAACCCCAGTTGTGGCTTGCATGGCGTGAATATAATGCTGACAGGGGAAAGTGAAACGTCTCCAGCTCAAAGCCCACAAACCCAAAACCCACAAGTAGCAGCCTCTTAAAACCCAGTGCTTTTCTATTGTGCTTAAAAACCTTACAAACCCAGATCAAGCAGTATAACATTAAATCGCTGTTTCTCCTTTGTGCCCTAGCTCCTCTCAACAACGCGCCTATATGGCTTTTAAGGAGACATACCGAAATGAGGCGGGATTTTTCGGTTTTGATTCTCAGTTTGAAAAAGCCTGCTTTGCTTCGTCGCAGATATTTGATGTGGAAACTGTAACACGCTGCGTGCAGTTGCGGTTTGTTGCGCGCTCTCTGTTGGCTCACATCTACACAGGATGTACATATGACATCTAGTTCACTGAGGTGCTTTTGTATGGAGGGGGGGCGGAGCGGATGAAGCCTTTTCTTGCAGTTTATTTATGTGCGTATGTGTGTGTGTGTGTGGGCAGCGTACTATGCTACAAACACGATTTCCTCCTGCCCTCTCAAACCGTGGCCAACAGTGTTCCTGTGTGTGCGCGCTGTGTGTGCAGCCGTTGCACACAGGGGCGTCACACCAAATTCTGGGGCCCTGGGTACAAGGATTCACTGCGGGCCCCCCCCATGAATGTTAACTATTGAAAAATAGCAGATATACAAGCTCGCAGCGCGGCACCGAGTGCCGCGCTGTGAGCTTGTAGATCTGCTATTTTTTGAAAGATTGTGAAAATGTGTGCAGGAAACCTATGTTTCCGTGTCAGTGGTGCTCAAACTTTTTCACGATATGTATTTGGCCACGGACCCCCATCTCAAAATATTTAGTTCCGGGGACCCCCCAGAAGTGAAATTTGAGTTACAAATGTTTGCTTATTGATTGATTGAAGGCTTTATTAGAAGTTTGCATAGGAAAATGTACAGATTCATGACGGTACAGTTCACTGGTACAAGGTCTACTAAAAGGAGATCCATGAAAAGACTAAGCTTATTTCAACAGGAAACCATTAAAGTATCTCATATAACATTGAATGACAGACAAATAGAACACAGTACTATGCAGTAGATATGTAAAGAAAAAAAGAAAACAGTAGGTCTATACAATCAGTAAGTACAGTATATACAATATATACAAGGAAGGGGCAGGTAACAGTAAGTCTAAACAATCAGTATGTACAGTATATACAAGGAAGGGGCAGGGAGGGTAGGGTTGGGCTAGGTTTTTTACCAGTTGCGAACGGCTGCTGCCTGTAAGTGGTTTTTCAGGGCATTTTTAAAGGATGCTAGTGATCCACACTCCTTTATGGCCTTCGGTAAGGCATTCCACATTTTTGTGGTGTAGCAGAAGAACGAGTTCGACCCTTTCTTTGAGTTGACTCTGGGTTGAACGTGATCTGTGGCACTGCCTCTGGTGTTGTAATTATGGACATCCTTAACGTTTATAAAGTATTTTGACAGGTACTTGGGTATCATAGTGGTGTGGTGTATCTTGTACACCAGGCCCATTGCAAGTTGCAATATTAAAAAATATATATATTCAAACAAAGATTTGCACACATTTTCACGACTTTTCAAAAAATAGCAGATCTACAAGCTCGCAGCGCGGCACTCGGTGCCGCGCTGTGAGCTTGTATATCTGCTATTTTTCAATAGCTAAAGTTACTAGGGCCCCTCCACCTTGGGCCCTAGTAACTCAGTCCCACTTTCCCCTCCCTTGTGACGCCCCTGGTTGCACACACGTTTTTCCACGGGTTATTGGGTATTGTTTGTTGCCATGGCAACTGCCGAGCTTGTGTTCCTCATGCATATGAATGTCTCCTTTCTTTCTCTTCGGCATGTTCTTAACGGTTCTGTTTTTCGTGGATGTCACGTTCATGAAGAAAAATACTATTTTCAAAACTCAATCAACAGAAAATTATCTTAATTAGTGCATCCAAACCCCAGACTTTTACACAGACCAACTCTCTGGACCTGACATAATCGTTTTATGGTTTACTTACACTATAGAGGGTATGTGCGTAACATCACTGTTGCTGGAAGTTATGTGGGAACGCCTACTGAGTGGCAAAAAACAAATTTCTGCCATTGACAGCCCATACATCCAAACAGAAAAGTCCTATCTGATTGTATTAAACAAAGTTAACTCACCAAAATTGCAGCTGTACTGAAAGCTTGAATTATCCTCTTTCTATCTGTAAAGTTGTTGTTTCATAAAAATCCACCATAGGCATGTTATGAGCTACTTTCTGTCAAGACATTCTGTGCAGGTTTTTATTTTTCCAAGTGTCAGAGTTTGGAAGCACTCGTTTTCTACAACACATACATCCTGCTGCCTCCTGCATTATGTGCAAATATAGAAACAGGTGGTATGCAGGGCCGTTGAGTGATTTGCTACTAGCACTTCCAAACTCCAATGCTCCATGCTGCTCAATGTTTTGCCACTCAGTCTAGATTAGGGGGGCGGGTCCCAGTGGACGTGCATACCCTCTATTATCACATTCACAGATCCAAACAGGACAGCAAAGTGTTAGGATGGAATCCAGACTGATTCAGGGTTCTATTTGACTCGTATTTCTATTACGTAGGCAAGTCAGGAAGTGACACGAGTTTTACATTGGACAACACTGGTCCCTCCCCCACCCACAGACCAATCAGAAGCCGCGTGGTTAGTTTTCTCCCGTTTGTGCACGGAGATAGGAGGCTTTCCAGACTGTGTAGCGACGTGAGGAAAGAACCCAGCCGAACGTAGCAATCAGTTTGGATCCCAGGCTAGCAAAGTAACACATGTTGCTCAAAGTGCAACACTTGACTTTGATGTTCTGATTGGATTTGTGTCCCCCTATAGCTATCTATCTGACCTGACGACCTTCCCTTCTTTCTACACCATACATGCGGCCCCCACCTTCACTTAATGCGGCCCGCAGGTTGATATTGGACTACTGATATATTATTGATTTCAGATGTTACAATTGCAAACATGGAAAAATGACCGACTTTAATTACTTCAGTCTATATTAGTAGTTTAATGACTAGTATTAAAATGTTGTTGTATTTTTCATGTCCAACGTCTTTGTATTTCAGTTCATAAAGTTAACATAAAAACATATAAATGCATTTGAAATGAAAAGAAAAAAAAAAAAGAAAAAAAAAAGAACTTTTCAGGATTCCGCTTCGACGCGTTTTGAGCTTGTAGATCGGCTATTTTTGATATGCATATGCATTGTGGCCCTCTGGAGTGAGTGTGCAAAAGTGTGGCCCTCTCCATCATCAAAGTTGCCCACCCCTCTTTCTACACTCTACTGTAGCCCTCGGGGCTCACCGTGGGTTCTGTCTGTTTGCGCTCCCATGACCTGAGCTGATCTTATCCATTATCATCTATCTGTTTCTGTGCAATGCTGCCAGTGTCAAGGCAGCAGATAAGCAAATGGAGAAGTGAGGTGTTTTGTCTTATCTTCTTTCTGCTAAGTGCCGCTGTTTGTCCATGTGATAAGTGTTTTCACTCTCACACTCGCACGAACGCACGCACACGCGCGCACGCACGGCACACACACACACACACACACGCACACACACACACACACACACACACACACACACACACACACACACACACACACACACCCACACACACACACACACACACACACACGTACACGTACTTCACAACTTTTGAAGTAGATGTGTACTTGTCTTTCAACATCACACCTTGTATGTGAGTGTGGGTTAAGGGTCTTTCTATCTGTCTGTCTGTCTGTCTGTCTGTCTGTCTGTCTGTCTGTACTGCAAACAGTGCTGTACTGAATGTCATTACAAAGGTGTAGTCAGAGGGGAGCAAGGTGAAACCTCACCGAGTTAAGAAAGGAAACAGGAAAGAGATATGAAATGTAAAGGGAAGAGAGAGAGAGACAGAGGTGGAGAAAATAGGCTACCCCTACACTCTTGCACAACCGTGACCTATGGTGAGACACCACAACAACCCAGATAGAGAGCACACAAGTTTGGATGGAAAGTGTGTGAAATGTGTGTGCGCGTGTGTGCGTGTGTGCGTGCGTGCGTGCGTGCGTGCGTGTGTGCGTGTGTGTGTGTGTGTGTGTGTGTGTGTGTGTGTGTGTGTGTGTGTGTGTCTGTGTGTGTTTGTGTATGTGGGTGTGCGTGTGCGTTTGTGCACTTTGCTGTCCTTAAAGGAGGACTTCACCACTTTTCAACCTGTCTTCATATAATTGGTCCTCACAAAAAAATACTCACTAATTCATCGATTGGGAATCCAAGCTAATAGAAACTGCAGGCTTTCTATTCCTGAAAAGTTGCAATGTTAAAGTGGAAGCCATTGTTCTCGCGATAATAAAAATCTAAATATTTTTTTCAAAAATATTGATATATATTTCTTTTTTGGAAAATGATGATGTCACAAGACGATGGATTCTCAACTTCCCACAGCTCTCCCAGGAGACTAGGACAGAGTAGAAAAAAAATTGTGCTATTTTATCATGAACATTAATGAGGACCTATTATAAAAGATAGGTTGAAAAGTGGTGAAGTCCTCCTTTAAGCAAGTATAAAGTAGAGCAGTAGAGTTGTGTACTGTACTGTATGTCTGTGCGTGTGTAGGAGTGTGTGTGCGTGTGTGCACCGTGCGTGCGTGTGTGTGCGTGCGTGCGTGCGTGTGTGCGTGCCGTGCGCGTGTGTGTGCGTGCGTGCGCACACGTGAGTGTGTGTGTGTGTGAAGAGTAAATGCCACACCTGCTCGATTTAGATGTATCAGTTTCCGTCATTGTGCAAGCGGTGCTTCTGAGAATGCATTGATAGCACATTGGGTTTTGCTGCGCCGCGCTCGCTCGCCCACAAGCCTGAGACGACAATCTCACGGCTACGTTGTCAACATCAATACACGAGTGGCATTGTTCATCATATTGTTTCCTGATCGAGATTGATCACCCTTCATCGGAACATTGCAGAGGGTTTTTAGATTTGGAGATATGAAATCACTTCGATGTATTTTTGATGGAGTATAGGGAGACCTACACGCACACGCACACACACACGCATATCGTTGTTGTCGGGTGGAAACCTTGTAACTCCAAGTTTCAAATTTGTACATTCTTTCGCAAAGTAAAGCCCTGCTTCATCGTACAAGGCCGTCGCACAAAAGTAGTGAAAACAGCAGATCTACAAGCACACAACGCCTCGCGTTGCGAGGCGTTGTGTGCTTGTAGATCGGCTGTTTTCACTAGTTTAAATCATTTTTAAAATGATAAATACAAAACGAACGGTTTTGGACATACAAGGTTTTCATCGGACAACGACGATATGGATCACATTTTGTATTTCTCTTGTGAAGGAGCTGCTGGCTCTTGCCTCCTAAATTCAGTTTCTGTATGAAATATCTTTCAGTAGCGAAAACGCCAAGGATCTCGTCAAGGCCGGGTGCAGGTGTGTTCTCTCCATTGCAAATGAGTTTTAGAACAAAAAAAAAGAAAAAGAAAAAAGATGGCAGACATGAGACCAAAATCTAAACATGTGACTCCAGTCAGCAGACAAAGTGGCAGCGTTAGACATGGGTGGGGGATCAGGCCCACCCACAGAGTGTTGTGGCTTCCCTCCCTATAACTGAACGTGGCCTGAATTACACGCTGTCTCAAACCGTTAACCTAAAGCGTCTCTTTTTTTTCTATTAACAGTAGAACCACAGATATACATCTAGGGGCTGGGTGGACTTCTCCTTTTGACTCTATATCAAGCTTGTTTTCAGTATTGGGGAAGTTCACTTTCAACCCAGAGTCAAAACCAACAAAGGGTAAAACTCTTTTTTCTGCTATACCACCAAAATGTGGAAAGCCTTACCGAAGGCCATAAAGGAGTGTGGATCACTAGCATCCTTTAAAATTGCCCAGAAAAAACACTTACAGGCAGCAGCCGTTCGCAACTGGTAAAAAAAACTAACCTAGCCCAACCCTACCCTCCCCTGCCCCTTTGTATATACTTACTTACTTACTCTTTAGACTCTTTTTTTTTGTTCTCTCATTTTTCTTTTCTTTACATATCTACTGCATAGTACTGTGTTCTATTCGTGTGTCATTCAATGTTATATGAGATACTTAAATGGTTTCCTGTGGAAATAAGCTTAGTCTTTTCATGGATCTCCTTTTAGTAGACCTTGTACCAGTGAACTGTACCGTCATGAAACTGTACCTTTTCCTATGCAAACTTCTAATAAAGTCTTCAATCTTCTTCAAACGAATGGGTTTTTTAAAAAGTCGTGTTCTTACAGAGTCGTGTTTAGAGTGTGACCCTGTGTGTGTGTGTGTGTGTGTGTGTGTGTGTGTGTGTGTGTGTGTGTGTGTGTGTGTGTGTGTGCGTGTGTGTGTGTGTGTGTGTGTGTGTGTGTGTGTGTGTGTGTGTGTGTGTGTGTGGCTGACAGACGGTTCAAATTTGGTGTGTCGACTGTTTAGGGTGGGGTTTGAAGAACACACATATTTACCGCACGAGACAGCCACAGTGTGTGTGTGTGTGTGTGTGTGTGTGTGTGTGTGTGTGTGTGTGTGTGTGTGTGTGTGTGTGTGTGTGTGTGTGTGTGTGTGTGTGCGTGTGTGCGCGCGTGTGTGTGACACCCGGTGTAGAATGAATATGTGTGACTTACACATGTGTTCGTGACTCATGTCCTAACTATGTTACATATACAGTAGATAGCACACACACACACACACACACACACACACACACACACACACACACACACACACACACGCCCCCAACACACGCCCACACATACACATACATGCGCGCACACACACACGTACACGCACGCACACGATTGCAACATGTCATCTACATCACATTCAAGTGTGATTGTGCGCAGACCTTAATTTGCAAACATGCTCAACACAACGTGCACAAACACATAAAGATATATAGCTCCAAGCAGCAATACCGCAGGCCATAGCAGCAGCATGCAGTCAAACATGAGGAGAGGTAGCATACTGTACATATACGGTGTGTGTGCTACATTTCACGACTGTTCAAAGTGTGTGTTTTTTTGTTATAGCGCTGCCTTTGGCCAATCCCAGTCAGATCTGTTCCTTGGCCATTAGCCATGACACTTTGCCATTCTGCAAAATTTGGAAAAAGAAAACAACTATAGGGTGGTTCTGAACTGTGTTGGTGAAGTAAATTAATAATTGCGACCGTCAGGTTACTATCAAAACCTCCACAGGCTGTCCGTCTGTATGTCCGTCCGTCCGTCTGTCTGTCTGTCCATCATGTCAAGTCACGTCACGTCACACTTTTGCCCTACTCATATCTCAGCCATCGTTGCCCCTATCCATACCAAACTTTGCACACACACACTCCTTGACTGCCAAACCACAACCTCCACCCCTCAATTCTCACATGGCCCTCTTCTAGCGCCACCATGAGGCAGATTCTTGCAAAACACATTTTTGGACACTGCTCCTACAACTTTTGCCCTAATATCACGCAAAGCGGTACACAGTATGTCTACAGTCATGTCATCAAAATGCTGCATGTCCCATTTCCCATATTCCCTCCTGATTGACTACCATTGCCTTCTAAAGTTTGTGTAGGCCTATGCGATCTGACGGTTGCTTATCTCCCGATTTAGGGAGTCTTACTGGTACCAACAAAAAAGGGGTTTCTTCACACCTTCCATGCTTGGCCCCCCCTAAGAAAATCTACTATACCTGGCGTGTGTACTAAATATACTGTACTCAAACGTGTAAGCCCTCCAACACAGACACACAGACAGACAGACAGACATGGAAACCACCCATCCACACTGGCCATAGACATAGTGGAAAATTACCAGGCGAGACCATGCACGCCTTTATGGTCACGGGAGCCATAAGGAGAAGGAATGGGCTATTTGTGGTGTCCTGCAGCACAGCCAGAGGAACAGCGGAGAGAGCAGACCAGAGCTGTGGTGAGGCATGAAAGAGAGGAGAGAAGCGGTTTGTCATTAGGACTAAAGCCAGGGACCCAGGGACGTGCTGGGCCCCTGATTCAGCCTGGGAAAAAGAGTTGGAGAGGCCCCTCATTGCGCGCTATAGAGAGAGAGCGCTGCTGCTACTCAAAGATTTGCCATTTCAGATCATGACAAGTGACAAGCCAGTGGGCCAATTACATGAGTTATATTTCGTCGTTGTCGGGTGGAAACCTTGTATGTCCAAAACCGTTTGTTTTGTATTTATCATTTAAAAACAGATTTGGTGCGAGGCGTTGTGTGCTTGTAGATCGGCTGTTTTCACTACTTTTGCCTTGTATGATGAAGCAGGGCTTTGCTTTGCGAAAAAATTTACACATTTGAAACTTGGAGATACGAGGTTTCTGCCCGACAGTGACGATTTACTTTGTTGGCCGCCCAGCCCCCAAAATGGAACGAAGGCCGACATTTTTTTTTCCCGGGAGTTGGCCCGCTTTTCCCAATGGCCGGCACGTCCCTGCAGGGACCTGAACATGTCTCTCTCTCTCTCTCTCTCTCTCTCTCTCTCGCAGTGTGTGACTCTCTCGCTGCGCTGCCAGACACAGCAGGTGACGTCTGTGTCATTACAGTCTCAGCGTAAGAACTTGGCGTGACCTCGGTTCACATGGGGCACACGCTGCAGCCCGCTATTAAAGTGATATAAATGGGTGTGTGCATGCGTGAGTGTGTTTGTGTGCAAACGCACGCACGCAGGCACGCACAGACGCACGTTTGTGTGTGTGTGACGTGTGGTGTGTCTTTGCGTGGGCAGAGGCATGACGCAAGCACGCACATGATCTGTAGGTTTTCATACTAAATGCCACCTACGGTCTCAATGACTATCACAGCCCATACATGCAGCCTCGCATAGGGACGGCTTACGCTATTTCCTTCACACAGCAGCACACAACACATTAACAGATAATAAGATGATTTGCTCGCTTTCTCCCTCACTCTCCCGCACTCTCTCTCTTAGAACAACAAAGGGGCGGCACGGCTACTGTACAGCGTTAGCAACGCTATTGATTTTAATAGCCAAAGCCGCCGCAACTGTTCTGCTGCTTGGGTTACTTTTATGAGCCGCCATAAAATAACACTGAGGAGATGGCCTGGATGTTTTCCATGTATTGCAATCAGAATTTATAAATTGCCCCATTACCCACCTTTCCACTGGTTACTCTCGGAACATTAGCAATTATTTTCACATGGGCCTGTGCCCATAAAACCAATAATCTGATGATTTAGAGCCGGTTGCAGAGGAGCCACACTCCAGGCTTCCGGAGGCTATAGGGGCCTTTTTTTGCTTCTCAGACATTCATCTCAGCTCTGCTATTAGACGAGGGCTTTGTGGGGGAAAAATTGCTTTGGGGTTTTTTTTTCCTAAGAAGAGTGATTGAGAGAGACAGAGAGAGAAAGAGAGAGAGAGAGAGAGAGAGAGAGAGAGAGAGAGAGAGAGAGAGAGAGAGAGAGAGCTCCAGCAAGAGCCGTCGCAGACTGCGTCCGCGTCTGAAGACGGGTCTTATGACCCGTCTCATGACGCGTCAGTGCTTAAATAGCGGTCAAGACGCAGCTTTGCGTCCAGGACGGAGCTCCCGCGGCTCAAGACGCGATTCTCGGTTTCAATCACTTCAATCACGTCTTTGCGTCTTCTAGACGCGAAACCGCAGCTCAAGACGCGATTCTCGGTTTCAATCACGTCTTTTAACCTCAAAGACGCGGCTTGGACACTACAATCGCGTCTTTGATCCCAAAGACGAGGCTTGGAATCGTGTCTGGCTGGAACTCGGTGTGGCCGTAAAGGAGACATGTAACCCGCAAAGTCTGCTGTGTGCTGTCCTTGTATCTATTAGATACATTTTACTATTATTTATTGTCAATGGAACATGCTATATTCTACCATATTGTCGGCATTATAGTGTGTCATAACGTTTTTAGTGCGAAAATATATCTTTTCGTTTCTTTTTTTTTTAGCATTTAAAAAAAAAAGGCAGGTTATATCTGCCTGGATTCATGGCACAAAGCAGAACGTTTAGCTCAGTCGCTAGAGCGGCCGCCCCGTTGACCGGAGGTTGCCGGTTCGATCCCCGCCTCAGTCACTCTTTATTTCTAAGCACTGTGAAACACGTTTTCTTGCGGCTCCAGACGCGAATCTCGTTTCAATCACGTCTTTGAGCCAAAAGACAGGGCTTGGACCGCGTCTTTGAGCCCAAAGACGGGGCTTGGACACTACAATCGCGTCTTTGGGGGCTTGGACCGCGTCTTTGAGCCCAAAGACGGGGCTTGGACACTACAATCGCGTCTTTGATCCCAAAGACGTGGCTTGGAGGCTACCGCGTCTGGCTGGAACTCGGAGCGGAGTCAAGTTCATTGAAAATAACGGGGCCGTATGTTTTGACGCGGCGCCTCCGTGCGGCCGATGTGTCTAGTGTGTGTTCCCCTTCAGACGTCTGCTGTCTGCTCTCCGTGAAAAAAAAAAAAAAAAAGGGTGTCTATTGTATGTATTTTTTGATGGAGAATTCAAATATTACCTTCTTTTTTGCATAGGACAACTCTAACCTGCATCAATTGGTATTTTATAATTGCCAATTGTACCCTATCCATCTAAAAAACAAATTGGATGTCTATTGTAGGTATTTTTTGATGGAGAATTCAAATATGACCTTCTTTTTTGCATAGGACAACTCTAACCTGCATCAATTGGTATTTTATAATTGTCAATTGTACCCTATCCATCTAAAAAAACAAATTGGATCTCTATTGTATGTATTTTTTGATGGAAAATTCAAATATTACCTTCTTTTTTAGATAGGACAACTCTAACCTGCATCAATTGGTATTTTATAATTGCCAATAGTACCCTATCAATCTAAAAAAAAACAAATTGGATCTCTATTGTATGTATTTTTTGATGGAAAATTAAAATATTACCTTCTTTTTTTAGATAGGACAACTCTAACCTGCATCAATTGGTGCATCAACCTTCTATCTATCTATCTACCGTAAATCACCAATTAATCGCCCGGTGGCAAACTGCCGCCGGGTTCCATATATCCGCCGGGGGTCTGACCCCATTTTGCGCAATAAACGCCTGTTTCAAATAAGCGCAAGGTTCGTATAAGCGCCTGGGCCGTTATTTGCAATTAATATTATCCCTATTAGGTTTTATGTAAGAGCCCGGGCTATTATTTGTTTGGTTGTTTGGTATTATTTGCTATTTATTTAACTTAACTGGTCATTTATGTTGCATGGCAGTGGTGCGCTGAAAACAGCAAATCTACAAGCTCACAGCAGTGCTGTGACAGCACGTCGCAACGCACCGCACTCGCTGTGCGTTGCTACGGGTCATATGTTGCATCATGACGGTAGTGCGCTTAAAACAGGAAATCTACAAGCTCACAGCCCTGTGGACAGACACTTGTAACTCTAAGCCAAATGTATGGTGCCCACTGCCCAGCCCAGTGCTGCGCTACCATGACGCGCAGGACGCACTCGGGGGAACAGATTGCCAAAGGATACCAAAAAAAGAGAGAGGAAAAAAGGAGTCTGCTGCTCTCTGCGCACTGACCATCATCATTCATTACTGTCTAAAACGTTGCTACAATGCAAAGTTTGCGTGAGTAGGCCTACTTTAATGGCAAAACGTTGTGATGGAGAAAGACTGGCCAATAAAGACAATAAAGAATAACTCATTACTTACTGTTGCTGCCTCTTTTTATCCAGTCCGCATTTTGAAGAAGTAATCCATTATTTTGAGGTTCAAGGGGAATGCAGAAGGCTTAATCATAATGCAATACCATAATATTTTAATGTCAGGATAGTGGAGCTGTTCAGTGTTCAGCCCAGCGAGTCCAGTCCAGCACCAGCTGCAGGACTTCTGTGCTAATTGGGTCGTTAACTCGTTGACTACAGACCTAGATGCGTCTATGCGGTAATTGATTATTTTGGAGAAAGATTCCCTTAGTATAAATAATAGTATACCGGTATATGTTTTAAAAGGCTTTCATACACTCTAGATATTTTTTAAATGAGGTTTGGTCTAATAGATCGCAATGTGCTATTTTCTGGGTGTTCATAACAATTAGGGTAATAATAATAATAATAATTATAACATTTATTATAACATTTTGATTATTATTATTATTATTTTAATTGTTATGAACACCCAGAAAATAGCACATTGCGATCTATTAGACCAAACCTCATTTAAAAAATATCTAGAGTGTATGAAAGCCTTTTAAAACATATACCGGTATACTATTATTTATACTAAGGGAATCTTTCTCCAAAATAATCAATTACCGCATAGACGCATCTAGGTCTGTAGTCAACGAGTTAACGACCCAATTAGCGCAGAAGTCCTGCAGCTGGTGCTGGACTGGACTCGCTGGGCTGAACACTGAACAGCTCCACTATCCTGACATTAAAATATTATGGTATTGCATTATGATTAAGCCTTCTGCATTCCCCTTGAACCTCAAAATAATGGATTACTTCTTCAAAATGCGGACTGGATAAAAAGAGGCAGCAACAGTAAGTAATGAGTTATTCTTTATTGTCTTTATTGGCCAGTCTTTCTCCATCACAACGTTTTGCCATTAAAGTAGGCCTACTCACGCAAACTTTGCATTGTAGCAACGTTTTAGACAGTAATGAATGATGATGGTCAGTGCGCAGAGAGCAGCAGACTCCTTTTTTCCTCTCTCTTTTTTTGGTATCCTTTGGCAATCTGTTCCCCCGAGTGCGTCCTGCGCGTCATGGTAGCGCAGCACTGGGCTGG
This sequence comes from Nannobrachium achirus, assembly GCF_963921795.1. Lineage (NCBI taxonomy): Eukaryota > Metazoa > Chordata > Actinopteri > Myctophiformes > Myctophidae > Nannobrachium > Nannobrachium achirus. Next base: position 5,512,123 of record NC_137816.1, on the reverse strand, counting down.
GCAGTGGGCACCATACATTTGGCTTAGAGTTACAAGTGTCTGTCCACAGGGCTGTGAGCTTGTAGATTTCCTGTTTTAAGCGCACTACCGTCATGATGCAACATATGACCCGTAGCAACGCACAGCGAGTGCGGTGCGTTGCGACGTGCTGTCACAGCACTGCTGTGAGCTTGTAGATTTGCTGTTTTCAGCGCACCACTGCCATGCAACATAAATGACCAGTTAAGTTAAATAAATAGCAAATAATACCAAACAACCAAACAAATAATAGCCCGGGCTCTTACATAAAACCTAATAGGGATAATATTAATTGCAAATAACGGCCCAGGCGCTTATACGAACCTTGCGCTTATTTGAAGCAGGCGTTTATTGCGCAAAATGGGGTCAGACCCCCGGCGGATATATGGAACCCGGCGGCAGTTTGCCACCGGGCGATTAATTGGTGATTTACGGTAGATAGATAGATAGAAGGTTGATGCACCAATTGATGCAGGTTAGAGTTGTCCTATCTAAAAAAGAAGGTAATATTTGAATTTTCCATCAAAAAATACATACAATAGAGATCCAATTTGTTTTTTTAGATGGATAGGGTACAATTGACAATTATAAAATACCAATTGATGCAGGTTAGAGTTGTCCTATGCAAAAAAGAAGGTCATATTTGAATTCTCCATCAAAAAATACCTACAATAGACATCCAATTTGTTTTTTAGATGGATAGGGTACAATTGGCAATTATAAAATACCAATTGATGCAGGTTAGAGTTGTCCTATCTAAAAAAGAAGGTAATATTTGAATTTTCCATCAAAAAATACATACAATAGAGATCCAATTTGTTTTTTTAGATGGATAGGGTACAATTGACAATTATAAAATACCAATTGATGCAGGTTAGAGTTGTCCTATGCAAAAAAGAAGGTCATATTTGAATTCTCCATCAAAAAATACCTACAATAGACATCCAATTTGTTTTTTAGATGGATAGGGTACAATTGGCAATTATAAAATACCAATTGATGCAGGTTAGAGTTGTCCTATGCAAAAAAGAAGGTAATATTTGAATTCTCCATCAAAAAATACATACAATAGACACCCTTTTTTTTTTTTTTTTTCACGGAGAGCAGACAGCAGACGTCTGAAGGGGAACACACACTAGACACATCGGCCGCACGGAGGCGCCGCGTCAAAACATACGGCCCCGTTATTTTCAATGAACTTGACTCCGCTCCGAGTTCCAGCCAGACGCGGTAGCCTCCAAGCCACGTCTTTGGGATCAAAGACGCGATTGTAGTGTCCAAGCCCCGTCTTTGGGCTCAAAGACGCGGTCCAAGCCCCCAAAGACGCGATTGTAGTGTCCAAGCCCCGTCTTTGGGCTCAAAGACGCGGTCCAAGCCCTGTCTTTTGGCTCAAAGACGTGATTGAAACGAGATTCGCGTCTGGAGCCGCAAGAAAACGTGTTTCACAGTGCTTAGAAATAAAGAGTGACTGAGGCGGGGATCGAACGGGGCGGCCGCTCTAGCGACTGAGCTAAACGTTCTGCTCTGTGCCATGAATCCAGGCAGATATAACCTGCCTTTTTTTTTTAAATGCTAAAAAAAAAAGAAACGAAAAGATATATTTTCGCACTAAAAACGTTATGACACACTATAATGCCGACAATATGGTAGAATATAGCATGTTCCATTGACAATAAATAATAGTAAAATGTATCTAATAGATACAAGGACAGCACACAGCAGACTTTGCGGGTTACATGTCTCCTTTACGGCCACACCGAGTTCCAGCCAGACGCGATTCCAAGCCTCGTCTTTGGGATCAAAGACGCGATTGTAGTGTCCAAGCCGCGTCTTTGAGGTTAAAAGACGTGATTGAAACCGAGAATCGCGTCTTGAGCCGCGGTTTCGCGTCTAGAAGACGCAAAGACGTGATTGAAGTGATTGAAACCGAGAATCGCGTCTTGAGCCGCGGGAGCTCCGTCCTGGACGCAAAGCTGCGTCTTGACCGCTATTTAAGCACGGACGCGGCATCAGACGGGTCATAAGACGCGTCTTCAGACGTGGACGCAGAGAGTCAGCGGCTGTCTCTCGAGAGATGCAGTAAAAATTCTCAGTCTTCATTTCACCACTTGAACCCTTACGTCCCTATTCTGCGTGAGCTCGGTTGGCTGTTTTCGGCGAAGATATTTGGTGTAGAGGGAATCAGGAGGGGTCTGTCCCTGTTCAATGAAGTAAATAGAGGATTTATGTAGCTAAAGGGATATTCCACTTTCAAAAAAACTTTTAGTAATTTTATTGTCTAATCAGGCTTTTATGAACACCCTGAACAGTTTTTAATTTGCTTGATTCAATATTTAGATATTTGATGTAAATGTTACCAGGCCCTACAGGCCCAGGGTCTCTCCCCACACACACCCATTGTAACTTCAAACTCCATTTTAACCATGATAGATTCATTAAAAACACCCATTATTTTTTCTGGTGACCCATGCTACCCTACTAATACGTGAGCAGGCCGTGTTTTTTCAATAACTTTTTTCATTTATTTTTAATAATTATTTTGGAAAATGGAAATAATTAAATACAATAAAATATTATTAAAAATAAGTGAAAAAAGTTATCGAAAAAAACACGGCCTGCTCACGTATTAGGAGGGTAGTATGAGTCACCAGAAAAAAAAACAGGTGTTTTTAATCAGTTACTGAAATCTCCATAGACTTCCATTTCTACCACATATTGCGGTCACGTGTTCAAATACTGGATTCTGATTGGCTAAATTCCGGAGGTTATGGCAGAACAACCGCCGCAGTTGTGTGAGGACTTGCTTCCAGGAAGAACTTTGCAAGTTACAACTGTGTTTTCTTTCGTGTATATGGTAGATGTGGTAGAAAAGCTATTTACCACTCGGGGTCGGACATTATGCTCTCATAATGTCCTGTGTGAGGTGTTATCGGACTCGGCTGCGCCTCGTCCGATAACACCCTCACACAGGACATTATGAGAGCATAATGTCCTCTCACTCGGGGTAAATTGCTTACGTAATTTATAGTGCACAGATCATGCACGCCCATGCACAGATCATGCACCATGTTTGTGCAGGCTGTTCACAGCTTTCAAACAAAAAAAAAAGATTGGAAATCCGTTCAGGCATTCTTGAGATAATAGCCATTATGTTTTACATTATGTAAGCAAAGATGGCTGCCCTGTATGAAAGATGGGGTTGTATGGGGGGTGGAACATGCAAAATCGCGATTGAAATCATGTTTACTAGATTTAATGGGGTCCAAAAAAAATTTTTTTTTTTTTAAATTAAAAAAATCTTTTTTTTTTTTTTTTTTTTTTTTTTCTGAGTAAAAGTCGATTTAAGTCGTCTGGCAGGGAAGTCCATAGTGAGAAAGTTGATCTAAAAGTCGTTTGGCACTGTATGAGTTAATCAATCTATCATGGATAAAATGGAGTTTGAAGTTACAATGGGTGTGTGTGGGGAGAGGCCCTGGGCCTGGAGGCCATGGTAACATTTACATCAAATATCTAAATATTGAATCAAGCAAATTAAAAACTGTTCAGGGTGTTCATAAAAGGCTGATTAAACAATAAAATCACCAAAAGTTTTTTTGAAAGTGAAATATCCCTTTAAAGGACCAGGTCACCTCTGGCTCTGGGACAACCAGATCTTATTTTATTGTTGTGTGGGACACAATCCTGAATTATTTTTTGTGTGCAATCTGTGTTTTTAGATATGTTAGTATTTCAGCATGCTACAACTGGTCATATGATGCATTTTGCATCATATGACCAGTTGTAGCATGCTGAAATCGGCTGAAATACTAAAATATCTAAAAACACAGATTGAACACAAAAAATAACTCAGGATTGTGTTGATCGTGTCCCACACAACAATAAAATAAGATCTGGTTGTCCCAGAGGTGACCTGGGACAATTCACTCTTAACCGGTTACTTAAAGATTGGTTTCAACGATTCCTATCCACGATTTTCCTACGCCCCATAGTGCATTGCGCAGACGTTTGCACCGATCTTCCGCCGCCGATTTACAAGCTCACAACGGGTTGCATCTGCGACGCGACGTGAGCTTGTATGTCTGCTGTTAAACCCGGAAGTTTGGTCCTGATAGTCTCCAGTAAACCCCCGGGGAAAATTGTGGATAGGGTATACATGGGCAACTGGCGGCCCTGGGGCCACATGCGGCCCCCACCTTCACTTAATGCGGCCCGCAGGTTAATACCGGAATACTGATATATTATTGATTTCAGCTGTTATAATTCCAAACATGACCTGCTTTAATTCCGTCAGTCTATATTAGTAGCTTAATGACTAGTATAGTAGTAATAAAATGTATTTTCTTTATGTCCAATGTATTTGTATTTAGTTTTATAAAGTTAACATGAGTATATAACTAAATGCGTTTGAAATTAAATCAAACTGTTACATTTCAGATTTCCAATTCAAAAGAAGCAAAAAATAGCAGATCTACAAGTTGCCCTCCCCTGCTATAGGGAGTTCCAAATTGACCCTTACAGGTCTGTACCTCTGAGAGTGTACAAATGTTGGTGGTGTTTGAAATTAAAAAAGTTTGAGAACCACTGGTATTGTAATTGAATTGCAGACATGAAGTCCACATGTCAGCTCTGACAATGGGAGAAGAAAAAAAAAAAAAAGTTCCAGAAACGGTTCCAATGCAAACTTGCATAGTTGCATCCTTGTATGTTCTGTATATTATGCACGTACTGTATGAATGTGCAAACTCGTGTTGGCTTGTGTGTGTGTGCTTACTTGCGTGCGTGCATGCACATGCATGCACACATAGACAGCAAAGGGGGCTGTTTTCACCAAAAAAATGCAAATGCCCACTTTCCATGCCATACCAGAAGGCAACATTAAAAAAAAAATTGCCTCTCCTGAACTTGAATGCAGCATCTTATGTTGAAAGAATCGCCCTTTGTGTCGAAATACATGCCGTTACGCCACATCACCAGTATTCACTTGATTATGCTTAGTTCAGTGTACGTGGTATCAACAAGCACCGAAAATAGCTCAACCTCCAAGCTCACGTGTCGCAGTCGCGAGCTTGGAGATCTGCTATTTTCAATATTTTAACCAAAGGCCCTTTTGGAAATGTCAGCCTCTGCCTCTCTAACATTCTCTGCACGTCCCTGTGCGTGCGTGCGTGCGTGCGTGCGTGCGTACGTGCGTGCGTGCGTGCGTGTGGTTGTGAGGGGTGGCCCATTGTTTCCTAGTCATTGTGTGCTCATGGAGATAGATGACATGGAGGGGAGGTGGTGGGAGGGCAGGGAGGCAGCCTCCACCCACCCATCATCCCATTACCAGCCCTCTGGGAGCAGGGCTGCAGCCCAGCTAGAGGAGGAGGGGGAGCACAAAGGGCTCAGATGAAAGAAAGAGTATATATATATATATATATATATATATATATATATATATATATATATATATATATATCGTCGTTGTCGAGTGGAAACCTTGTATGTCCAAGACCGTTCGTTTTGTATTTATCATTTTACAAATGAACTAAACTAGTGAAAACAGCAGATCTACAAGCACACAACGCCTCGCGCTGCGAGGCGTTGTGTGCTTGTAGATCGGCTGTTTTCAATAGTTTTGTGCGACAGGTTTCTGCCTGACAGTAGTGATATTTTAGTGATTATGTTGCGAGGAAAACGTTCAGATATAGCCATTTTGGTTAGAACTGACTGAAAATAACTGTGTACTTCAAGTTTAAAATGATACAATTTTTTTTTTCCAAGTGTCCAAATAAATTCCAAATATTATCAAATGATCTCGCGGCACCCGCATCACTTTATTCTCTCTCTCTCTCTCTCTCTCTCTCTCTCTCTCTCTCTCTATATATATATATATATATATATATATATATATACTGTATACGTATATATATATGTTACAGTACGTTTGGGTAACTCAGTACGTTCATTGTAAGAGCGCTTGTTTTGTCGTTCACCACACACCAATCACCACCAGATGGCGGCGACAGCCATTCACTAGTGAAGGCGCTGACGTCACTCGTTTGCGACTCTCTTTCTTTATTTACTAGCCTAGCTCGGCAGTGTTTAGCCATTAGCTTACTATGAGCTAGGGAGCGCTCCATTGTAGTCACTTGGACAGGGCGTTTATCGTGGGCTTGCCCAGGCCTTACGGCCTGGGCATAAATATAACGATTGCATTCACCACGGCTTCGTAACTCGCGCGGCGCTCCGCCGGCCGCGCGGCCCTGGCCCAAGGTCCGCTGGCCTTCGCGCCGCTTGCAATGTCGTGGACAATCGAGCGGCTCCGCCTGGAGGACGTTGTTGTGGCGACCGCTTGTTCCGCCCTGTGCCGCACGACGAGTGCTCCGTTTCTCGACCATACTGTTTCTCTATCAAACCGTGACATATATATATATATATATATATATATATATATAGAATAAAGTGATGCGGTTCTGATGTACAAGGTGAAAGGATTATAGAGAATCAATGGTGTAAAGTAACTAAGTACATTTACTCAAGTACAGTACTTAAATACAATTTTGAAGTATTTTTACTTTACTGGAGTACTTCCAATTTTCGTCACTTTTACTTCTACTCCACTAAATCTCAGATCCAAATATTGTACTTTTACTCCTCGACAATTATTTGAAAACTTTAGTTACTAGTTACTATACAGATATTCATTATTATTACAAAACATACATTAACCACTTCAACCCATTTCGGTCATTTGAAAATAGCCAATCTACATCTACAAGCTCACCATCCGTTGTGATGCGACACATCGCTTAGATCTGCTATTTTCAAAAGATTTTTATAGATTTTATACATTCAAAAACATGTGAAATACGCCCACATCCATGCGCAAGTCGGCATAATGGGTAGCGGGTATAGCGTCCCCAAAATACCATTTAGCGAAAGAGCAAGTTTACTTACCTGCGTTTTGTGGGTATAGGGTGAGGTTATAGGGTATAGGGTGGCTCAGAATAGGCCTGATGGTCTCCGTTTCCACTGTCTTGCAGATGATACACA
>NC_137816.1:5492573-5502573 GCF_963921795.1 Nannobrachium achirus | reverse complement strand
AATGCCTGAACGCACAGGAACCAGGGACCCCTCTAAAGATAGCTCTCGGCGTTGTGGAGGCAGACGCGGGGGTGTGAAGGTACGAAAAACGGGCGAAAGACGCGAACGCGACCGCGGTTTGCTATAGGGCTACTGACCACTAGTTGAGCATCTTACACAGTATAGCTTTAAGATTACTGAATGTCAGTTTACTATGACACCTTCAAGGAACCCTGAAGGTCCCTTGAATCACATCTTCTCTTTGAGGTGGGGTGGGAGGTGGCGGTGCTGGGACCAGGCCAAATTATGGGTTAATAATAATAATAATAATGGATTTTATTTATAATGCACTTTGCATTCGTGAAAATCACAAAGTGCTAGAGCGGTGGAGAGTCGGCGGACAGACAAGACTCTCCTCAAGACGCATTAGAAAACGAAAGAAAGAAGACTAAAATTGACGAATGATGAAGAAAATTGTGTCTAGTCATGATGACGTTTCAGCATGTGAATGTATGGTGTTTTAAGCACTGCATGGCATTTACGGTATCTACATTCTACACACCCTGGTCAGAATAGCCGATGAAAACGGCATGAACCTACAGACACCGGAAGTGGTGGAAGTGCTGCGGTTAACGGAAGTTACGTCATGCGTTGCAGTCCGTTTACATAAAGATTGAAGCTCTTAACTCACTCTTAATAGGTGTCCTTTGGTCAGAATCCATGTTTTTGTTTGGATATTGTTTATTACGAGCGCAACCGATGGGTCGGGAGAAGCAGAACATTTTTTTTTTCGCCAGCGGGGAATATGAAAAAACAATAACATCCGGTGAAATTCTCCCGGCGGAAGTAGCACTGTTTCATGCCGTTTCAGCCTATGGTCTTGACCAGGCTTTTCTCTTCGTAGATGAGTAAAGCATGGCTACGCGAGGCTACGTTCTACAAGGATTCATGTATGATAAGCATGTATTATTGGTTCCCTTCCTGATTTCTATCAGCCAGTCACAAGTCATTGTCATTGCTGATGCTGTAGGACCGGTTGAAGGGCTAATGTACGTAGACTAACCACGGCCTTGGAGCGTCTCTGATTGTCTTTAAATAATTAGTTCACCTTGACTTCTAATCTGGCTAAATCACTCTGTCTCTCATCTGACGAGAGGCCCTTAGCCTGCCTCACAATGATCATTTACACCCTTCAGCTGAGAAAATAGGACTCACGCCAATTTCCTCCAGCTCTCTCCTCTCCATCCCTTTCACTTACTCTCAATTTTCTTTCTCTTTATGATTTCCTGTATTTCTCCTTCGACTCCCTCTGCTATTCTTTTCACCCTTCTTCTTTATTCTCTCACTGCTGTAGTGGATAATCGAAATGTCATGGAAGGCTGCTGCTTTTGTCTGACTATAATTGCATATTTCATAATGACACTAGGCAGACAGGGACACAGATAAAGAGACAGGGGTAAAGAGCGAGAGCTGGAGGAAAAGAAGATTGCGTCCCCAGAGTACAGTGTGTTTCCAACTTAATTGATGACAGACACAAGTGAACTATAGCACCCTTGAGCGCCGGGGCTGTCAATGTTTCAAGGAAAGGGGGACTAGCTTGGACTTACTAGTCTTTTCCATCTCAGTCACAGTAGATGTATTGCCAAGCTGCTCCGTACACATATCAGTCTCCATCAGGAGGAAGCTAAATTAAAGACATGTTTTCTACAGTAAACAAGACTTCTGCGTGTGTGGTCACGTGCAGTAAGCTAGCAGCGCAGCTAGTCCTCCATGCCAGTAATAACACATATGATTAAAAAGGACCTCGGAGGCACATTGTAATCAAGTAACGAGTAACGACTCATTTACATGGTCTGGAGACAGCGCTGTAAGCTCTTGCGAGGCACAATCACACCACTAACGCCAGGCTAGGCTAAAGTCAAACGCAACATCATGCACTCTCCCAGCTATGAATTATAGAGGAGGAAAAAAACATAGCTCTTTTGACTACGTGTTGCCTAATTCTCTCCCTGGGTTCTGGCAAACCCAAGCCCGATGTTAAGTGGCTTCTCCAGTTTATCCAGCGAGGTCGGAGGGAAAATAAAAACATCACGCGAGAGCTACAATTACAGCCCTTGAACATGACAAGCGTCTGTTTTTGTGCTCTTGACTGAGGGCCCACTTTTAACCAATTCAGGCCTAGAATTATATTGAATGCTTTAACCAGTGAAAAATAGCAGATATACAAGCTCCCAAATTTTGCTTCTGGGTGGTCCCTGGAACTACATATTTTGAGATGCATGGGGGTCCGTGGCCAAATAAATATAATCTTGGGGGTCCTTCACATGAAAAGGTTTGAGAACCACAGACATAGTAGTCTCTCAAGAACAGACTAACTGAGCTCCAGTTAAGTGAAAAGTACCTTTTCTTTGACGATGGCCGGCCAGATTGCTGACATAGAAACATAGGTTTTTTTTTTAAAAAACCTTAGAAGGATTCAAAAGACACTTATAGAATCGGGTAAAAATTCTATTTTTCATGATTTTTCAAAAATAGCAGATCTACAAGCTTGCAGTGCCAGTGCCGCGCCGTGAGCTTGTATATCTGCTATTTTTCAATAGTTAAAGCATGAAATAATGATACACAAAATGTGTACCCGTTCTAAATGGGTTTTAATGGTCGGTTCGGGCTGCAAGATAAACAAACAGTCATAGGGTTAGTGTAACCTCGTCTGCATGGAGCTAGCCAGCCTTAGCCAATAAGCCAGCCCCGGCCAGCCAGCCAGCCAGCCAGCTAAGGAAGACTCTACTGCAGTGCTAGGCAGTAAGAAGCAGCGGTGGTTTTGGCGGCGAGGTGAATTACAGCGTGGAGCAAAGCTGTGGTTTTGTACACACAGCACACTCACACACTCGCTCTCTTTCCCTTTCACCCCCCTCTCTCTCTCACTAACATGTATTCATATTCACTCCATCAATATAGCCACCTCAAAATACTTGACATGTTTCTTTTACAGTGACACTCTTAGATGTACACAGAGACAGAGACAAATACATGGAACTGTTGCAAAACACAGGCTGAGAAAACACAGGCAGACACATGTGCGCACGGACGAATGTGCAAACCAGGGGCATAGTTCCGCCGATTTAAAATGACTCAAATACGGAACTAAAACTTCCTATGATTGGCCGCTAGTTGCGCTGTTTTCCCCCCCGGCCAATCGCAAAAAGAATTGTTCTCCATTGGACCCCATTCATTTCCCCTTTCCTTTTCTAACCTTAATTAACACCTTCATACATACTTTATGGTTCCTATCGCTAGTTAAAAAATGCCTTTCAATCACGATGATATGCGTTTTGTGAAAATAAGGTCCCATTTATTTTAAAATTGATGATAAAGTTGGGGGGGGGGGGGGGGGGGGGTGTGGCCAACTAATATACTATGCAGCCGGCTGTGTTCTTCTTCGTGTGCTGTATTTCGGGAGGCTCCGACCACATTCTCCCATGTATCCCTGCGGTTGCACGTGACCGTTGGATGCCTTTACAATCTATGATGGCAACACCCATGCCAAGGACCCATATTGTGTCATTTGCACTGCATAGAAACCAATGGCTTCGCTTTGTCCATATATTTTATACAGTCTATGGTACAAACACACGCACGCACGCACGCACGCACGCGCATGCACGCACGCACGCACGCACACACACACACACACACACACACACACACACACACACACACACACACACACACACACACACACACACACACACACACATCACACACACATCACACACACACACGTACATGCACTTGATTGGGTAGGCCCTTAATTCTCACAGGTGCTTCTCTGGGCTCTTAAAGCTGGGGCCACCAACAAACATTGCCACCGGCAACAGTCTAAAACCTCCTGACCTTATTAGGGAAACAAAAAAAACAAAACAGAAATGGATTAAATGAGTGTCTCTGTGTCCTATGAGAGAAGGGGAAAGCCAATGGGATCTCATTAAACTCGACACGAAGGCAAATCCCGTTGGGCTGGATTTACATGTTGCATCATTCATTCTGTATTCTCCTCTGCTTTGAGGGCCTGAGGGCCTAATCACAAAACAGATTGACTGTATGTTTCCCTTTAAACTGGCACCCTATTAAAACACCCTGTTGTCTGTGTGTGAGGTTATTGTAGAAATAGGTGGTTTAGTTTTAATAACTAATTGCGGGTGACACATTGACACAGACTGTTAATAGCTTTCTCTACTTCCTTATTATAGGTCAATATACACATTATATAATCATAATAATTTACACTAGACATAGCAGTCACTCTTATCCCAAGGGTCTTACTAGGTACAGTACAAGGACATAAACAAAGCAAATGTTGTGATAACACTACTCTATGTCAACATGATAGGAATTCTATTCAATAAATACTAACAGCTGATTTTCGACAGGCTATTTCTAGCATGGGATATCATCATATCGTCGTTGTCGGGTGAAAACCGTGTATGTCCAAAACCGTTAGTTTTGCATTTTTCATTTTTAAAATGATTTAAACTAGTGAAAACAGCCGATCTACAAGCTGTGTGCTTGTAGATCTGCTGTTTTCACTACTTTTTTGCGACGGCCTTGTATGATGAAGCAGGGCTTTACTTTCCGAAAGTAACATACAAATTTGAAACTTGGAGATACGAGGTTTCCACCCGACAACGACGATATGACTAACCCTATGAATCAGGCTTAATATTCTTCTTTTACTTTGTGATTACACTATTTGTAGGCTCCTATCATAGCCGAGCAGCTAGCCCGGGATCAATACATTTTCGGGTTTCTGATCCGGTCGGGAGCGGAAATAACTTTACGTCATGTTGTAGTTTATTGTAGTCATCAGGCAGCCGGAACCACAAGCCGTAACCACCGGCACCGTGCACCTCCAAAATGATTCCCCTATAATTTAAATGTTGTTTAAATTTGGATTATAGTTTGGTATAATAATCATTTGGTATGTTCATCTTTTATTCTAATTTAGCGCGACTAGCGAGAATAAACTGATTCGGATTATGAGGGGAACATAAAACAATGCAACGCCAACTGGAATCAACCACCGGAACCACACGGCTAGTTTTAGAACAAATACCAGGCTTTCTTCCTCCGAGGTGGAAAGTGTGGTGACGCGAGGTTAGCGAGGCAGCCAAGACAGGATCTATGGGGAAATAGAGTTGCAGCGCTGCCTATTCAATGCTTCATTGGCTTCAGGCGTGAGCAAACAAAAGTCTTTGAACGCCTTAAAACTTTGTCACACCTGCAGCCGAGTTCCTGTAACAGACGCATCCATGCTATTATAGGGTCAGCGTGCATTCGTGCACACTCCTGCGCAAGGCTGTCAGAGTACACTGACGCGCGCGCGCACGCACACACGCACGCACGCACGCACGCACGCACGCACGCACGCACGCACGCACGCACGCACGCACACACGCACGCACACACACACACACACACACACACATACACACACACACACACACACACACACGCATGTGTTAATGGATGGGATTCTAATTACTGCTTGCAGATTGGGACTCCTTTCTGCCTGTGCTCATCTCCCCAGGCATGGCGCACGCGTGTGCACGTGTGTGTGTGTGTGTGTGTGTGTGTGTGTGTGTGTGTGTGTGTGTGTGTGTGTGTGTGTGTGTGTGTGTGTGTGCGTACGTACACGTGTGTACTGTACATGTGTGTATGTGTCGAGGCGGGGAAGAGACTGCTGTCAGTGCAGAGAGAGCTAACACATACTGCTCATTAGCAGACTTTCTGCTCTTCCGTTCACATTTCTCATTGTGTGACACACTCACATGAACACCAAAGGCCACGTACAAAACACTGTTTAATACAGTGCAAATTTCCTCTTCTCACAGATTATACATTAGTGCTCCTACGACAGGACAAAAAAAAAAAGAAGAAAGAAAGAAAGAAAGAAAGGGGGAAAAAAACAATAGAGAAACGCACTTCCCCATGTGAGCCACCACAGTTCTGGTTAGAAATAACGACAAGGAACTGTGAACTGCTGTCTACAGCTCTCACGCTACAAAATGCACATTTGCATGCATACACACTGTCACACACGCACGCACACGCGCGCACACACACAGTTGCATACACAGCAGTATGCTGTGCGGTGACTGAGGTATTCCAAGCCCTGTGTTTTGACACTGCCTCGTCTGTGACGCCAGTGTTGTACCATTTAAACTGTCTCTGTACCGTAGTGACCTCCCCGACCACTTCCTCTGCATGTACTATACGTGTTGCATATCTCCCCTGTGGCTTTGAGGCTCCGAGCGTAAGTGGAACACGGAGTGAGCTAACTGATCCTCAGAGGGAAGGGTTGCTAGTGGGAGCACCTGCGTCTCACAAACAAAGGCCACCTGGCTCCCACAAGTGTGACAGAACAATGTATTGTTCCTGATTCCTCCCGCACAGTGGCGAACCTTAACCAGGGTCTGCTCTCTCTCTCTCTCTCTCTGTGGGCCTAATTAGACTCAGACTAATGTGCAGACAATGTTGAATATTATACCGATATTACACCCATACATATTGAAATAGTTCCATGCTGTTTGCGCAACATATCTCTGTTCTAATTTGTTTGATCGATGCCGCTATATGCTTTCATCCTGTCTTAGGGCAATGAAAAAAGCACCATTATTTGTCAGTTTGACTGCATAATGTTTCATGTTTGACCCCTGGAGCTACATTAATGGTTTATTAATATCTTAATCTTAATGATGGCTAATGATAGGATACTTTGGTGCCATCACGTACGTAGCAAACAATATTTTGGGGGTATACCTCTAAAAAGGGCGGTTAGCTCTAAATTAAATAAATAAATACATGAATAAACAACAAACAAACGGATAAATAAATAACACCCAGTGGTAGAAACATTACCTGAAAACTACACTTCAGTGAACGTAATTATTATGTTGGGCCATTTGCAGCCCGTGGGGGGCTATACTGTCTGGCCCCCACCAACCCCAGTAATAATTGTGGTATAAGAGCAGCAACAACACTAGTATATCGTCGTTGTCGGGTGGAAACCTTGTATCTCCAATTTTTTTCACAAAGTAAAGCCCTGCTTCATCATACAAGGCCGTCACACAAAAGTAGTGAAAACAGCGATGCGAGGCGTTGTGTCTGTTTTCACTAGTTTAAATCATTTTTAAAATGATAAATGCAAAACGAACGGTTTTGGACGTACAAGATTTTCACCCGACAACGACGATATCTGAACTGTCGCTGGAGTAGCCAGAACGCCACCGTCGCCCCCTGCAATGCTGTGGCCCTCGGCTTGGTACCCTAGACATAATTCGGCCCTTGGGGAAAACTAATTGGGGAACCCTGTACTAGATAATGTTTGTAGAAAAGTGTAACTCACCCATTATAATGCCACTTGAGTAAAAGTCTTAAAGTACGCATGAGACCTCACATTATTATACCACTTTTATTTCCCTAATGCTTCAATTGAAAATCAAATAAACAAACAAAAAAGTATGTATGAGATATTAACTATATTTAAAGCTGTGATCTGGCACTACTCCCTACTACCGTTTGACAATTTGATTCTTCTTGAATAGGCTCCAACAGTGGCTAGGTCTAACAGGGCCTTGGAATGGTTTTCTTCCCGTCTGTCAGGGAGGAGTGTTGCTGTCAGCTCCCTTGACCTGTGGAATGCCCCAGGGTTCCATCCTTGGTCCAATTCTTTTCTCTCTCTGCACCCCCTTGATGCCCTTGGAGCCTTGGCCTTGGTACCCTTGGTGTATTTCCTATCATTGTTGTGTGGATGATATACAGATTTTGCTCTTGAACAAGACTGCTTAGCGGGTATTTAAAAACTGGATGAAACAAAACTGGATGTCACGAAGGCCTTCTGGTTGTCACCAAGACCAGACTAAAAACAAAGGGTGACCAAGCCTTTGCAGTGGTTTTTCCCTCTCTTTGTAACACTCTCCCGTTAGCAATTTATTGCCACTATTAAAAGCGACTATTAGGCTTCACTGCCACGCTATTTTATGATTTCTTACCTTTTTTAAACTGGTCGTAGCGTGTCCATCGTGCACGATGCATGTGCACGTCGAGGTCCATGGCCGTACAGAAAAGACTGTGTGATGAAGCATCTCAATGCTACTAGCGAACTAGCTACAGTAGCATTGTTTTCAATGGGGAGAGAGGCAGGATCAGTAAACAGAGAAATGGGTGTTTTCCTGCAAAACTTAATCTATGGAGAATCGGTTTCCGTTTCCTGTCCAGACAGGATGCACTTTGTCCAGGGCACTTTGGCACCTCGCAGTGGATTATATCTCGTCACGAAATCTTGTGACGTGGCAGTCAATAGATAATCTTATTCTAGTCACTACACTGCCTGTATCTGCTTTATGGATCTGTATATCCTATATGTTTTACTGGACGTTATAACTAGCTGACTTAAGAAAAAGATGTTCCTCCATTTATATTACAGGCAGTTATTTCATATGGGTTGGAACGTTCATTATTGTGATTGTTGTCAGTTTGATTGAAACCCCTTTAGTTTAAATATTTTTATGTAGTCTCCCTTATATTCATTTATTTTGCCCTGCTAACGGCAGTAGTCTTAATGGTAAAAAAACTAAATAAAGAAAAGATGTCTTGCAAACTACTGACTGGATTTCCATGAAACTTGTTTAATTCATTTGTGCTCCCCGCTCCCCGTACGATTAACCAAATTCGTATTAGTGACCGAAGAAAAATGCTACCCAGTGCCTCCCTCCCTGCTTGGCACTCAGCATCAAGGGTTGAATTGGGGGTAAGTCCCTGCGACATACGTACTAGCGTCATGTCCAGGTGGTGTATACTTGCACATCAAGCTGCCTCAGGCTACAGAAACAGGAGATAGGTTCCTGCCCTATGGCCCTCATGGCTCGGCAAGGCTACATATCGTCGTTGTCGGGGGAAAACCTTGTATGTCCAAAACGTTTGTTTTTCATTTATCATTTTAAAAATGACTTAAACTAGTGAAAACAGACGATCTACAAGCACACAACGCCTCGCACCGCGAGGCGTTGTAGGAGGAGTGAGTTTGGTAACACCGGCGTGGCCTTTTCTCTTGCCCCACTTTAGTGTCCTCAACAATCAACAACTTCTTCACAAAACATTAGCGACTTTGAGCTCGATGATTTTCAGGACGGCAACGCCAGGCGGACTACGGCTGCTATGACGTAATCGCCGTAGCCATCAAAATGGTTAAGCAAAGCCTCGGCGGCGACGGGTTCCCACCCCTTTCACTGAACGCTTTGGTTCCCATGGCGACGTGTACACGCAGCAGACGGAGTAGGCGCTACGTGGGAAGGGACCTTCTGCCGTCGTAGAGACGGCTGGGGCGACGGCAGGTTTATCTATCGAGCGCGGATCATTTCCGTTTACCGTTGTCATCTGCCGTTGCCGTAGCGTTGCTTAAGGTCGCTGTTACCTGCCAGAGTCACAGCCTTGAGACGAACATGTATTTCTTTCGCCCCACAGATACAGAATGGAAAAACAGAAATTGAGTCTTCCAGGCTGCCCCACGGTCGGTGCCCTGCCAGAGGAGTATGGATTTATGACTGCCTGTCTCGCCGGTCAGCCTCTTAGATCAGAGGGGAAGGGGCGGAGGCAGGGTGGGCAGAGCCCAGGACCTGAGCAGCAGACCCCCGGACCGCGGCGGTCGATCGTTCAGCCAAGCTGAAAACGTGCTCTCAGATCCGTGCCTGACATGTTGTCCTGTGGGATTGGGCGTGCGTGCGCGCGCACGTGTGTGTGTGTGTGTGTGTGTGCATGTGTGGCAGGGAGTAGCAGAAAAAACTGAGTGGCAGGGATTCACAGTGATCATCCTTGGCTAAGACACACACACACTCCCTCCCTCCCTCCTTGACGCTTTGCAACGCAATGATCGACATGTTCAGGTTCCGTTACAGTGGTGTAGTTAGAATTATTGAATGCTTTAACCAGTGACAAATAGCAGATATACAAGCTCACAGCGTGG
>NC_137816.1:5480073-5490073 GCF_963921795.1 Nannobrachium achirus | reverse complement strand
GACACCTGCGCTGATCTTATTAAGATGTCCAACTGGGGAGCCGCTCACTCAGCCTTGGCAATGGGGCTAAGTAGCTCTCAAAGGAAACCGAACGATAGCACCGGCTGAGGACACATGAGTGGAAGGCTAGAAACCGCGGCAAGAACGGCTTCAGCCCTCTGGAGCCTTTAATGCCTAAGCACTTCTGCCATGCTGCGATTGTTTTCTCATCATGGGCTTTCTATCTCATAAATTGCCTATAAACTGTACAACCACTTAACAAGATCCAGTCACACACTCCCCCAATATGAATTCCTGGTTTTGTGGATTTAAAGTTTATGTTTCCCAAACGTGATGTTTGGCCTACCCAGATCAGCGCCGTTCCAGTAAATGTGATCCTGGGCCAGTTTCAGAGTAGGCTAATGATTTATGAAACCACGTAGGGTAAACTATCATGACATCATTTCCTCCTCTGGCGTATTTGTCGCCCATCTGTGAATGTAATCAGTTGCTTGTCCAATTAAACTCAAGCCCAGCTCGTCTATGCTGTCTTACCCATTTAGGCCTAGAATTATTGAATGCTTTAACCAGTGAAAAACAGCAGATATACAAGCTCACAGCGCGGCACCGAGTGCAGCGCTGCGAGCTTGTAGATCTGCTATTTTTGAAAAAGTAGTGAAAATGTGTGCAAATCTTTGAATATACCGGTATGTATTTTCAAAGCGAACGTTTGTAACTCAAATTTTGCTTCTGGGTAGTCCCTGGAACTAGATATTTTGAAATGGGGGTCTGTGGCCAAATAAATATCATTTTGGGGGTCCTTCACATGAAAAGGTTTGAGCACCACTGACATAGTAGTCTCTCAAGAACAGACTAACTGAGCTCCTGTTAAGTGAAAAGGACCTTTTCTTTGACGATGGCTGGCCAGATTGCTAACATAGAAACATAGGTTTTTTCCAAAAAATCAAATTTTCAAAAATAGCAGATCTACAAGCTCGCTTGTATATCTGCTATTTTTGGAGCTGTGTGAAGCACAGGCTCCCTATACGTGGCCGTGTGGGTGGGTCTGTCTGTGTGTCTGTCTGTATGTAGCCTGAACTTCCTAAACTTCGGCACGCCACTAGTCCCACAGTTTTGCCACCACACACTCGCGCCATATGTCAAATCGACCGGCTTACTCGGGAATCGTGGGCTATTACTTTTCTAAGAGAAAGGTTCTATAGTTTAATTGATATTAATTTATTAGTGAATTAATTTTCCCCATTGACTTATAATGGGAATCGCAAAAACTCACATTCAATTATTTGTCTCTCGCAAACCATAGGGGCTAGAGTTTCAAGACTTGGAGAGGAGGTTCATAATGATTTCAAGGATTAAATAAAAAATAATTGTGTCATTTGGCCGCATGGTGGCGCCATAACACCCCACTTTACGTTTTGGCCTGTAACTCTTGAACCGTAGGTCGGAAAATTAAAAATATTTTTTCCCTGGATTCCTTGGGTCATGACGCATCTCCCCATATAGGCCACGCCCATTTGCGCCATGATAGATTTTCCGCCATCTTGAATTTTCTCCAAAACACACTTTTTGCTCCTTTTCCTACATATTTTCTTCAAATGTCACAAAAATCGGTACACATGATCCACACACACACACACACACACACACACACACACACACACACACACACACACACACACACACACACACACACAGCTCCACTTCACACGGGTGTGATTTTTTATATTTAAAGCATAAAATATTGCGTCATAATGTGTTCAGGCCTAAATGGGTTAAAAAGTCGTGAACTGAGAGTATGTGGACTCTCTTGGCTTGTTTGCCTTGTCAACTGCAGCTTCCAATCTGAGCTATCTTGTGAAAAGTATCCAGATTGTGCCTGCACTTCATCCAATCCTTTTATGTGTTGGCGGCTTGAGGAGCGCTAAGGAAAATCTCCTTGATTCTCTTGGCTTTCCCAACCTTTGCTCAGAATGTGCAGCACAGATGGCTAGTAATTATTTCTTTGTGTATTTATTGGCTGGAAACCCAACCTCCTTTGAAAGACTGCGCGGTGCAAGTTTTGAATGTTGAGAACAGTTTAGCGGTTTAATCCAAGTGCGAGGAGTTGGATGAATTACAGTAGATGCCTGAGAACACAACATGATGTCAAATACTTGCTCTTCGGCTGTGAACTTTCAACTGGATTTTTATATGACTTAATCCTATTAGCCAGGGAAGTAAATATAACAATCTCTTTATAGCTTGTACATCTGATTTCTTTCCAGCTTGTAATGTCAGTGCTGTTTATGCAATGGCAATTGTTGGTTCGGGGTGTGGTACGGGTTGCAGCTGGGTTTATGGCACATACTGTACATACACACACATACATCATTTGAATATTGAATATTGAAGAGGGAACTGCTGTCTGAAATCTTCATTGGCATAGACCAATGCAACAATTGCCATTGCAAACAGTGATGTATTTACATTCATTTATTTTGATTTGCCTACTTCAACAGGGGGTCCAGGACCCTTAGGGGGTCCTCAGAGTTACTACAGGGGGTCCTCCAAATCTTTGTGTGATGAAAAAAAAAGAAAACAATAAAATCTCCTTTTTAGCCAGATTCTTAACCAGATTCTGAGAACTTTAGCCAAAAATAGCAGATCTACAATCTCACAACGCCGGTGAGCTTGTAGATCGGCTATTTTTGGCAAAGAGGTTTGGTGTAGAGGGGAGACAGTTCAAGTGGTTAAATATCTGAAAAAACTAATTGACATGAATCCAAAATACACTAATGATTGCGCTGTCAAACAATGAAACGATATGGAATCTATGAACAGGTTGGGGGGGTCCCTGCTTCATCTCTCTCTCAACTAAGGGGTCCTTGGCCTGAAAACGTTGAAGAGCCCTGTACTATAGGACATGTCGGGCCTGTAGCTGGGGCACACTGAGGTGTTATGGCCTGGCACTCCGCAAACAAAGTTGTTGTGATTCTGAAGCTCCTGGATGCCTGGATGTTTAATGAGGTTAAATACGTAACAGGGCAGCACTGCAATCGATATGCCACTTCGATCAGGAATTGGTAAAACACATCCTGGAATCGCTCCAGCCATAGTCGGTTTCTTTCTGCTCACATCGATACGTATTGACTGAGTCACTGGGGGGATAACGTCGTTGTCGGGTGGAAACCTTGTATGTCCAAAACCGTTCGAAATTATCATTTAGAACATGATTTAAACTAGTGAAAACAGCAGATCTACAAGCACACAACGCCTCGCATCGCGAGGCGTTGTGTGCTTGTAGATCTGCTGTTTTCACTACTTTCGTGCGACGGCCTTGTATGATGAAGCAGGGCTTTCTTTACTTTGCAAAAAAACTTGGAGATACGAGGTTTCTGCCCGACAGCGACGATATCCTGATACACCATTAACTGCCTTTTGAGCCTCATAAGGTTACAGGAAGAGGTTTAGCGGGTGCGAAGCAATGGCTTCTGGGATATCACCTCTCGCTGTCCATGTCAAGCAGCAACAATCCAGCGCGTTGTCTATCTGATAACCCCCCCCCCCCCCCCCCCCCCCCAATCTTTATTTATAATGTTGCTGTGTTCACTATAGCTTGTTCTCTTCCTCATATCCCGCTCAGTCTATTCCTTAGAGCTCTTGCTGACAGGACATGCTGTTCTAAAGTGATCCATCACGGGTAGATAAAAAAAAAAGAAAGCAGAGGTATTTTTAGCCAGGCTCCCTGTGTCAGTCTCCGAGCATGGAGAGGCTTGTGTGAAGTCTATTTGTGCCTAGAGGGGTTTTTCGCTTGTATCTCTGTGTGGTAGAGACATAGGGGATGAAAGGACGAGGAGGAGAACAAGAGGGTAGAATTGTGTTTTTTTTTTCAGTCGAGGTCGTGGAAGTAACATTTAGCGATGTATCACAACAGTGCTTCAAGAGACAGATGGCCTTTGATTTCAACACTATAGAATAGAATAGAGGGAAATGTGATGGATCAGTGCCAGCATGTTTAGATTGTTATACTAGGGCAGGGGTGGGCAACTTTGATGATGGAGAGGGCCACTATATTTTCACTTTCACATTTCACGCATATACAGTCAAAAATAGCAAAAATAGTAGATGTACAAGTGACGCGTTTTGAGCTTCTAGATCTGCTATTTTTGCTATTTTTTTATTGGAATCCGAAATACATTTTAGATATTTTTTAATTGGAATCCTGAAAAGTAATATTTGTATTTTATTTATATGTTCTTATGTTAACTTTGTGAACTTAAATACAAATATATTGGACATAAAAAAAACAACGAGTGCTGCTATGTCTAATATAGACTGAAGTAATTAAAGCGAGTCATGTTTGCATGGTTGGAAATGGAATTGTAACAGCTGAAATCAATAATATATCAGTATTCCAATATCAACCTGCGGGCCGCATTAAGTGAAGGTGGGGGCCGCCAGTTGCCCATGTATGTACTCGGGCATAGTATATCAAATAAAATGTCTACATAAAATTACAAGAAAATCACACCCAGAGTGAAGTGGGATTCGCCCCAAACAAGTATTCTTTATTCATAATGATGATTTTATACAGTATACTTAAGTGGACATTCTCGCGGGGTTGCTTGGCCTGAGAACCCAATTTCCTCCTCTATGTGAAAGAAAAACAACAACGGTACCTCCAAAATAGTGGGGAATCAATTAATATGTCATCGAATGGGGCTACATTTCCTTGAGCAGTATTGGGTTTTCAGGGGTGACCTGAGGGTGAACCATACTGGGCCGGTGTTTAAACATGTGGAAACACTCTAATACATGCTCCCCTCATCTGCCTTCAGTGCTTCGTGCTCCCCCGTGCTTCCTACTGCAAACAACCACACAGTTTTCACTATGCTCACATTTAAATAGGCAGCTAACTTACAATACACTTACAAATATATATATGTATATGTTTATTTGGACGGGACAGCGCATATTAATGAACACCACACATACAATGCTGTGAAATACACCAGACTTCCATCCATAGTCCCCAAAAATACTTGAACTTGAACATGTATCTGGGATTCATCAAAGCACCGACCATTCAATATTCATATATATATATATATATATATATATATATATATATATATATATATATATATATATATATATATTAGTGATGCGCGGGCCGACCCGGTGCCCCCACCCGCCCGCCAACCCGTGGGTCAAGGTTTCAGACTCAATTGGCGGGCGGCGGGCGGGCGGGTTATCACCACTCTCATGTACAAAAAATAAATAAGAATAATCACCTGCTCTTATTTGCCTTTTATTCTTAATAAGAGTAGGCCAATAAGAATAAGAATACAACGTTTTGAATACGAGCATGAGCGA
The DNA here is from genome assembly GCF_963921795.1 of Nannobrachium achirus. Classification (NCBI taxonomy): domain Eukaryota; kingdom Metazoa; phylum Chordata; class Actinopteri; order Myctophiformes; family Myctophidae; genus Nannobrachium; species Nannobrachium achirus. The sequence continues at coordinate 5,484,718 of NC_137816.1, read as the reverse complement.
GCGAGTTTTAAAATGCGCCAGAGAGGCTTGGAGCACTTGGTGCGAGGACCGTCCCAATTCCGCTCCTGCTGGGGCCGCGAACCACATTCGCCAACATTTTCGCCTGCCTTGCGCTGTTGCGCACATAGCAGCCAGTCAGACACACAACATGAGCAGAGGAGAATGCACAAACAATTCAGCGCGTGTCGCTGATCAGGATTTCACTAAAATGTCTCTGTCATCCACACAAGTCTGTTTATAAATACTTTGTGTCAGTCAAGTTATATAACCAGCCAGTCAACGGATACGATTTGAAACACAACTTTCGCTAGTGAGACGGATTTCTGAATGAACCATACTCACCTCGAGTCGCTCCCATCTCTCCAATCTGGTGATTAATCAACAGCATTTAATATTGTCCGTCTTTTGCTGTCTGTTAAGTGCGAGGCGCTGTATAAATGATTGACATAAAATCTGAAACGCCATTCTTACCCCGACGATGCCCCTGCGATTTAGAGAGAATGAACGTCTTTGAATGAATGTCTTTATGCTGTCAAATAGGCTAAACCCAGAATTTGAACAACACGTTTGTTTATTTAGCCTATGACAATATTGTGCTACTGTAGACCTTTATGTAAAGCGACTTTGGGTACTTAGAAGAGCCGTATATAAAGATGAGCTATTGTGGAGATGATATACCATCTTTTTTTAAATGCGGGTTGCGGGGCGGGCGGATTCGTTGATTTGTGGATTGTTCTGAGGCGCGAGCGGGCGGGTTACGTTCCGTGCGGGCTATGGGCGGTGCGGGCTATGAAAAAAAGCTGACCCGCGCATCACTAATATATATATATATATATATATATATATATATATATATATATATATATATATATATATATATATATACATATATATATATATATATATATATATATATATATATATATATATATACATATATATATATATATATATATGTATATATCCTCCAAGCTCCTTCAGCTAGAAACTCCCCGTTACAGCTAATATCACACAAGATGGAGGGCCAGTGGCGTCGTGCCCATGACCAATTCACAGCCATGTTGATAAGAATAGGCCTAGTATAACAGCATGACCTCAAGCGTGATGTTGCTTTTATAAAACAGTTCTATAAACTATTTATCAAGTAGCCTAATGGGAGATATTATCTCTGCCAACAAATATACTGCACTTCAAGACTCATCTTAAATTGGCGTAGTAGTATTTAAAAACTCAGCCCTGAGCTGGCTATAGCCTAATACTCTTAGCTAGCTACCCTGCAAGCTTTTTAGCATGGTTTCTAACCACTTTTAATCTGACGTCCATAGTTTGAGCAAATATATTTTCAAAAACGTTATTAATTTGAGTTGTAATTATTTATTTTCAAAACAATATTTAAGATAGCGGATAGATCTACAACTCACAACACATCATTATGCAACATGCCGATATTGTGAGCTTCTATTGTAGATTGTTTATTTATTTTTTCATGTGTAATGTTTAATTATTCAAAGTGGACTGATATTTTACTGTTGAAATGACCACTCATGGAATGACTCAATTGTCCAATCAAATTACTGGACAGAAACTAACAATTGTACAATGAATACTGATCAACTCCCCAATATTTGGAAAGGTATCGCGTCGTATTAGCGTAACACACGAGAGCAACCAAGCATAAGATGGCTTTTAGTTCTACTGGACTTTTAGTTTTCGTTAGTGAAAAAAGCTAGTCGACGAGCATTTTCCGTCATAGTTTTAGTCGATGAAATGAACTGCACCTAACCCTTTTTAAACTTTGTAACACCCTGCTCACAGTATGAAGTGGAGCCCTGAATGTCAGTGTTGTTTTTGACAGCAAATTTTGATTTAGTTTTAGTCATAGTCTTTTGAATAAAATGTAATTTAGTTTTAGTCATAATTTAGTCACCTAAAAGGTATTAGTTTTAGTCTAATTTTAGTCGACTAAATATCATAAGATTTTAGTTGACTAAATCTACAGTTGATTTAGTCGACTAAAATATATTTTGGCAGGCCTTGATGGCATCATAATGACTGATTTTACACTTGGTTGTGCGCTGAAAATAGCCGATCTACAAGCTCACAACGCGTCGCGCCGCGACGCGTTGTGAGCTTGTAGATCGGCTATTTTCAGCACGCAACACCTGAGAGCAACCAAACATAATTATGACTCTCTTCTCCACCGGTCCCTCCCTAACGTTTTAGTCTAGTTTTTATTTTGTTGACGAAATTGTCAATATATTTAGTCTTAGTTTTAGTCACCATAGCATAGTTTTTGTTTAGTTTTTATTTAGTTTTCGCCAGTGAAAAAAAACAGTCGACAAATATTTTTCGTCATAGTTTTAGTCGACGAAATCAACACTGCTGAGTGTCTGCCCTGAATGGGAGAGATGTATGTGTGGAATGCTTATTGGGCTCCTGTTGTTCGAGAGGCTCTTCACACACGTTCTAAAATAATATGTTTGTGAGTGTTGCCACAAAATGTGCACGTGCAAAATCACATATTCCTCAACGTGTTGAAGCTCTGCCTCGACTGAGGGGCTGTTGATCACGTTTTGTTTCAGACACTTCTCCTCTAGGCTTAGCAGATGGAATGGCTCAAGGAGTTTGCTCCGTCTTTCACCGACAGCCACTTGAAACTCAGCACCAAGGAGACCTAGGTGCTCTCCAAATCCCAATTAATGAGAGAAAGACTTGAAGAGGGCATCCTTGACTCTGCCTCTGATGGCTTAATTGTAATCTTGGCAAGAAGACCCCCATGGCAACCGCCCTCCGCACTTGACAGCTCTGTGCTCCTGATTGAACCGAAAGCCCTCGTTTGCATATTAATTTAGCTCCGACTGAATATATATAGCATTAAAGAACATATGTCAGCTCAGACGATCTGTGTAGGCTAGTCACTCAGGGCTGTAAGAGCCATTATGCAGATCTGCTGCTGAACACACTGAATACAGAATGGATAAGCACTAAATAAAATAATAATAAATATAATATATATATAAATATATATAAATATTATTGCAATGCACTTTTCTCTGGCCTGCCTAAAAAACTACAGACAGACTACAAGTCATCCAGAATGTGGCTGCCAGAGTATTAACAAGAACTAAGATGAGGGAACATATCACTCCAGTTTTGGCTTCGCTGCATTGGCTTCCGGTTGCCTTTAGAATAGATTTTAAAATTATTTTACTGGTCTTTAAAGCCCTTAATGGCCTGGCACCCTCCTATCTTGATGACTGTCTGAATAGATATGGTCCTGGCCGTCCCCTTATGTCCGCTAGTGCTGACCTACTTGAAATCCCTAGCTTAGCAATGAAAATGAGAAAATACGGTGAAGCTGCTTTTTGTTTCTATGGGCCGACGGCCTGGAACCGCCTCCCATTATATTTAAGGCAGTCTACCTCGGTGGACAGCTTTAAGTCTCAACTCAAGACTTATTGATTTTCTATTGCTTTTAAATAATCCTACCCTAGCTTAACTGTTTTTGCCTTTTGCTACTCTATTGTTATTGCTATTATTTGCTGAGTTAATGTTTTATTTACTTTTGTCTTGCTGTATTGTCATTATTGCTGTTTTGTTTTTATATCTTGTTGTGTGAAGCACTCTGAGCTGCATTTTTGTATGAAGGGTGCTATACAAATAAAGTTTCATTCATTCATAATAATGTGGTGTGTAATCTACTTCATCTCTTCATTGTCTCCGCCAGGCTGAAGGCGTGGCCAAGACTGTTTTGCCCCCTGTCCGTCCGTTCGTCCGTCCATGTGTCGGTCCTTCCGTCTGTGAACAGCTAATCTACGGCACCGTTGGCCCGCCGCCCGATCCATGTGAAACTGTGCACACACTGCCAGTGCAGAAACTCTACCCCAAATGGTTCAGATCGCCATCACGATTTTTGCCAGACTGATTTTGAATATTATTAGATTTTTCCCAAACATACAGATCTATCAGATTTTTTCACATTCCATCCTTGATTGGTTAAGATCGGCATCAAACGTTTGCATGTCTGTGCAATAACTTCGTCAACATTAATCCCTCAACTCAACAGTCACCTCTATTACGACTGAATTCCAAACATTACTGTACAACTGAACAATAACCTACCTGACCTGGCGAAGACCTGTGCTCCGAGGAGCACTTTTTCTAGTTTCCTATTAGTTAGCGTAGTACTTTAGGTCAGACCTAGACCAGTCATTTTTTTATGGCAAGGTGTCGGTCACTGATGAGCTTCTTCAGGCGTGACCCAGCCCAGGCTTGACCAACGCCAAATTCACACCAACAGTGGTAGTGTTTTTCCTCTAAGAGAGGAATGAATGCAGCTGAGGAATGACTGTGTGATAGGCCTATGCATTCCATCTGAAGCATGATTACCAGGGGTTTTGTACAGTATTGTGAAGAAAAACTTCAACTAAGTCATTTATAAAAGAAAGAAAGAAAGAAAGAAAGAAAGAAAGAAAGAAAGAAAGAAAGAAAGAAAGAAATAAAGAAAGAACTGGACTTTTCCATTGCATATTCCTTTCAAAGTGGGCACTGTAGAAGTTATTTCACTGTTCACTAAGGATGTTGTGGTTAGAAGAACAAGAGCCTCTCTTCTTGTTGTTGTGATTTGGTGCACCAGCTTAATATG